>NW_007240947.1:5215-57501 GCF_000164805.1 Carlito syrichta
AACGCTTGTGTGCTACCCAGCGCGGTCGCCTCCCCTGCGCCTCCCCAACCCCTACGCGCGCCTGACGCCCGCGCCACACTCGGGGTCAGCCTGGCCTGGGCTGGGACCAGCGCGGGAATCGCCACCTGGCCTCTTCCCTCTCCCCTCCTCTGCCCTTCTCCTTCTCCACCTGCCTTCTCGTCCCTGCGCGGAAGGATCTGGCCGTGCCGGCGACAGCAGGCCTTTATGGCTGGGCCACAGCTCGGGTCCCGTACTGCCGCTTTGTCCTGGCGACTGGACACCTGAGGTCTCCCTAAGGGGGTTCTTTAAAGGCATCCCACGAAGAGCCTTGTGCATGACTAGTGCCCCGGCTGGCTGGCGCCAGTGAAGACCCCGGGTGACTTTCAGCACACAGTGCAGCTCAGTCTAGTGAACCTAGACAGCGAACCACACACATTTTACCTTTTCTGTAACCACATTCAAATAGGAAGACAGGTTAAGTTAATCTGAATACCTTTTATGAAACCCAGTATATCCAAGATACATTACAACATATAATCCTTATTGAATTAGTGGTAAGGTATTTGAAATTTTGTTTCATACAAACCCACCAGTTTGTTTCATACAAACTGGTGTCTCACACCAGTGCACCTCGGTTGACACCAGTTCCATGTCCCGTGCTCACTGGCCCCAAGTGGCTAGTGGCCACCGAGTTAAACTGCACATTTCTTGTGTATGTGTGAACTGTAGCCAAAACCTGACATCCAACTCAGTGTTGTTGGAGGAACTCCTGTGTGTGGGGAGGCATTGCCTTGCAGTGAGACAACACAGCCGGAGGTGTGGTCCTTCAAGGAGTTTGGGTTCAGTTGAGAAAACAGGCATCCAGGGATTAGGTAGCATTTTTAATGGATGTCATTTGGGCAGCGATGACATAGCTGGGAGTATAAGTTGATAACAGATGGGATGCTGATAATTATCCTTAGGAATTCAAGGCTCTGCTGGTAGAGGAAAGCTTGGGCCTGGTCTTGAAAGATGGGTCCTGGGAGGGTGTTTTGGTTGAATGGAACTGAATAAAGCCTCTTTTGTTTTTAGGGTTGAAAATTTGCAGAGTTCTGAGGCAGGCGTTCAGACTGAAAGAGGCTTTCCACTCTCACTGACAGCCGCTGCCATGATTCATAGTCTTTTCTTGATCAACTCCTCTGGAGATATTTTCCTGGAGAAACACTGGAAAAGCGTGGTCAGCCGTTCTGTTTGTGATTACTTTTTTGAGGCGCAAGAGAGAGCCACTGAAGCTGAAAACGTGCCTCCAGTTATCCCTACTCCTCATCATTATCTCTTAAGTGTTTACCGCCACAAGATCTTTTTTGTGGCAGTAATCCAGACTGAGGTCCCACCTCTGTTTGTCATTGAGTTTCTTCACCGGGTAGTGGACACATTTCAGGTTTGTGAATGTGGGAAGGTTCTTAGTAAACTGTTAAGTGTCTTTATAGTTCTGTTTCTGTTGTATTTAGCCTTGGTTAAGAAACTTAAAATATAATGAAACTCTGATATTGCTCATTTTCTCTCCCATCTGATAAGATTCTTGTTTCTGTTCATTCAATTGCCTTCATCCAGAATGACAGATTGAATACTTTTGAACCTGCTGTGTGAGAAAGCCACCCTATGTGATATGCCTGTGTATAGTCTATTTAGTTCTGGTTTTACTTTTTGCTGACAAATTAAGAGTTTTATATTGTTTTTGTATAGTGGGCTCAATGCTAACCATTGTTGGCATTGAAAAAAGTGAAGTGTGCTGGGCTCGGTGGCTCAGCCTGTAATCCCAACACTTTGGGAGGCCGAGGTGAGTGGATTGCCTGAGCCCGCGGGTTCGAGACCCGCCTGGGCAACTTGGTGAGACCTCATCTCCACAATAAATCAAAAATTAGCCAGGCATGGTAGTGCGCTCCTGTAGTTCCAGCTACTTGGAACGCTGAGGCGGAAGGATCACTGGAGCCCATCAGGTCGAGGCTGCGGTGGCCAGGCCCAGCCACTGCACTCCAGTCTGGGCGACACAGTGAGACTCCAACTCAAAAAAAAAAAAGTGAAGTGTGTAAAGTTTTATTAAAGAAAAAGGTAGGCCAGGCCTGGTGGCTCAAGCCTGTAATCCCAGCATTTTGGAAGCCGAGGCAAGAGGATTGCCTGAGTCCAGGGGTTCAAGACCAGCCTGGGCAATCTGGTAAGACCTCATCTCTACAATAAATAAATTTTTAAAAATTAGCTGGACTTGGTGACACACACCTGTAGTTCCAGGTACTTGGAAGACTGAGGTAGAAGGATCGCCTGAGCCTAGCTGGCTGAGGCTGCGGTAGCCATGAGCATGCCACTGAACTCCAGCCCGGGCAACAGAGTGAAACTCCGACACAAAAAAAAAAGAAAAAGAAAATAAAAAAGTAGAAAAAGCTAAGTAATTCTTATCTTAACTGTCCCTGGCAGGGGTAATTTGTGAACCCATACTTCATGTTGGGTTGGGGGTGGTTGTCCATAGCATGTGAATGCCAGTGATGGGCTCATGTTGGAGACCTAAGATGGGAAATCTTACATACCTGTAAGAATTTAAGTGACACACTTTACAAGGCAAAGTTTTCATTTTGAGGGGTTTTTTTTTTTTTTTTTCTGAAATAGATTTGAAAATCTTGGGCAGAGAAAAGACAGAAGGGAGGGCAAGTTACATGGGAGGGAAGATTGCCCAGACTCTGGATGCAGACCATGGAGTCTGTTTCTAACAGAATCACTCAACTTCTAACTGTTGTGTTTATTTGCATAACTCAAATGATACAGGAGAAGTAAGGGCCCTTTGGTTTAACTCTATGTCATGTGAGATCTGGAATTAGTCACATGAATACAGGAATTGTGGAACTGGAAAAGAGAATGAGGACCCAAACATTGTGATAAAAATTAAAAAGCAAATGAAAGAGTCCTTTCATTTGCACTCATACCTATGTCACATGTTTAGAGCAACTTTCATTCCCAAGATAATTAAAATGCTTTATAAGTTTTTCCCTGCAAACACTCCTGATAATACTGTTTTTCTGGGATTCCAGTTCTTATGCAGCATACCAGCTCCTTTGCACAGTGAAAACCCAAGCATTCTAAGTCTTAATATGCAGAGGAACTAGAGGCAAAAGAAGCCAGTAGATATGATCTTAAACTACTTTGACTGAGCCACGTTATGATTTCCGTATGTGATACTTTGCCCATTCTAAGATGGACAGTCTCATTGGTGAAACTCAACAGCAATTTCATATTGCCATACCAGTATTATGTAACTTATTACAAGATAGGAAGTGGGAAAAATTGTTCAATTGAATTGAAACCACAAAGGAATTTGGGAAGGCAAAGTAAAGTTGCTAATTTGGAAGTCTGGGTCTTCAGAAATCGTTGTTGTGGAAGCAGTTGTTAAAGGTACCCTGATCTTAATGTCTTTTTTGATGTGTGTCCTCTCTGGCAGTGTTATTTTCCAGTACTGGACTATGACAGAAGAGGTCCAGGTACAGAGTTGCAAGCTCTTTTGCTGTAGCACTTTGTCACATTGCAGGTCTCCTTTCCAGTGTTTCTTTTCATATTATGCCTGGTTCATAAAGCCTAGTGAAGTGTTTGTTTATTGTTAAAAGTAAAATCACTCTTGGAAGGAAATATCTGACTTTTTTTTCCCCTTAGATCCTTTTTTTTTTTTTGAGTCAGTGTCTCACTCTGTCGCCCAGGCTGGAGTGTGCAGTGGAATGATCAGGCCACTACAGTCTTGACTTGCTGGGCTCAGACAATCCTTCCACCTCAGCCTTCCAAGTAGCGTGAACTACAGGCATGTGCCACCACATCTGGCTCATTTTAAAAAAAATTTTTACTGTAGAGACGAGGTCTTGCCAAGTTGTCCAGGCTGGTCTCAAATCCCTTGGCTTAGGCAATCCTGTTGCCTCCACTTCCCAAAATGCTGGGATTACATGTGTGAGCCACTGCACCTGGCCTAGATCTTCATTTTTTAAGAGAAAATTTTTTTGTTTTAGGAATACATTCCTGACTCCTAAGTGACTTAGGTATTGGAATCTCACTGATAATTGACACTATCTGATGTAATTTAGACTACATCTAATAGAATCTGTTCAATTTTGAATATCAAATAAATAGAAAGATGTTGAGACAATCTAGAAACCATACTATAGCATTAACAGTGGACAGATGTTGGGAGTTTGGCCCTGAGAAGTAAAAAACTGAAGTGAAAGCTTGCAGTTGTCTTCAAATAATGGCAGGCTGTTATGAAAACTTGCTCCTTAAGACAGCTAGGAGGCAAATTTCAGTTTAGCAAAAGAAAGAACTTTGTAATAATCAAAGCTGTTCATGAATAGAATGGGCTTTCTTAAAAAGGGTAGATTTCCCTTCACTGGCTGAATTCAATCTGGTTGCATGACCTTCTCAGAGGTTCTGTAAAAACATGACTGACATTGCTAGAAGGGAAACAGCATGACCACAAATATTTCTTTTTTTTTTTTTTGAGTTGGAGTCTCACTCTGTCACCCAGACTGGAGTGCAGTGGCCGCTCCCGGCCACCACAGCCTCAACCTGCTGGGCTCTGACAATCCCTCCGCCTCAGCCTTCCAAGTAGCTGGAACTACAGGTGTGCGCTACCACACCCGGCTAGTTTTTTATTTATTGTAAAGATGAGGTCTCACCAAGTTGCCCAGGCGAGTCTCGAACCTGTGGGCTCAGGTAATCCACTCATCTCAGCCTCCCAAAGCGTGGGATTACAGGCTGAGCCACCGAGCCCGGCTACCACAAATATTTTTTTCTAAATCATTATTATCATGCATTGCATTTTACATATTGCTTTATAGTTTACAAAGTACATTCACATATGTTATTACTTAACCAATCATGCTTAGTTCTTACATCCTTATGCCTCCAGTGATATTATCCTGATTATAAAACACCACAAAAGAAATCCAGCTGGACACATTGACTCACGTCTGTCATCCCAGCACGTTGGGAGGCGGAGGCAACAGGATTGCTTGAGCCCAGGGGTTTGAGACTACCCTGGGCGGCATTACGGGACCTCTTCTCTACAATAAGTCAAAAAAATTAGTCAGGTGTAGTGGTGCACACCTGTGGTTCCAGCTACTTGGAAGGCTGAGGCAGAAGGATTGCCTGAGTCCAGCAGGTCAAGGCTGTGGTAGCCATGAGCGTGCCACTGCACTCCAGCCTGAGTGTGGTGGCATGTGCCTGTAGTCTAACTACTCGGGAGGATTACTTGAGCCCGTTAAAGGATGCAGTAATGAACGGACCACTTCACTCCTGCCTGGGTGACAGAGTGAGACCCTCTTAAAAAAAAAAAAAAAAGAAAGAAAAGAAATCAAGACCCAAATTATTAGCACGATTTAATCTAACAAGTGACAAGATTATAATCTAAGTCTTCTGGTTTGAAATTCAGATAATTTGGTACCTAAATTTAACCTTTTTAATGAAAGATCAGAGTCCTTAGAATCCTAGCATCTTAGGAATGATCCAAAGAAATTGTCAGTTGTGCTAGCTCATCCCCCTCATTTCATTTTTTCTTCTTCTCAACTCAATTCACTGCATGAATGTTAAGAAGGTTAGTTGTGGTAGCTCATGCCTGGATGAGGTACCATAGGCTGCATATGGTAGCTCATGCCTGTAATCTCAGTACTTTAGAAGGCTGAAGGGGAGGATTGCTTGAAGCCAGGAGTTTGAGACCAGCCTGAGCAGCATAGCATTACAAAACACTTTTTAAATTAATTAGCTGGGCATGGTGGTGCATGACTGTGTTCCAGCTACTCAGGAGACTGAGGTAGAAGGATTGCCTGAGCCCAGGAGGTTGAGGATACAGTGAGCCGTGATTGTGCCACTGCACTCTAGCCTGTACAACAGAGTGAGACCCTGCCTCTAAAAAATAAATAAGAAAAGTAGAAATAGCACCACAGTAGGGGTAAAGATTTTTATGTACAATTCTGTGTTGTATCAAGTGTTGTCATTTTGCATAATTCTTTCAAATTATTGTTCATAAACACATGTAATAATCAAGATTCAATTTTGTGTACTGTATAATAACCCAAAGAGGTTAAATGACTTTAGTATATAGAAGAAGCTAGTAATGACGCTAGTACCATAAACTCTGTACCAAACCAGGCTGTCTAAGAGAACAGTGGTTATGCTGCATGCCCTCATTGTAGAAGAGTATCCCCAAAATAGTGAGTAAACACATATGGACAGACAAATCCTTATTCTCTAGGAACATTCTTTAGTTTTTTTATAGCCTCTGAGTGATAAATGTGTTTATTATATCTTCATCAGGATTATTTTGGAGTCTGCTCAGAGCCAGTGATCAAAGACAATGTGGTTGTGGTTTATGAGGTACTGGAAGAGATGCTTGACAATGGGTTTCCATTGGCTACCGAGTCGAACATCCTGAAAGAACTCATAAAGCCTCCCACTATCCTTCGAACAGTTGTCAACACCATCACAGGTATGGCAGAGGGGGAAACTGATGAAGCTGCTGCAGTCCTGTGTATGGCCAAATCTAGTGTTGTGTATTGTTTTAAATGTTTGTCTTTGGGCACTCACATGTCTGGGTGCTTTGATTTTGTTCCTTACAGTCTTTGAGTATAACCTGAAGTAATATTTTTATGTAGAAAATACCCTGATTTTTTTTTTCTTTTTTGAATTGGGATCTCACTACAGCCCAGGCTTGTAGTGCAGTAGCACATTCATGGCTACCACATCCTTGAACTGCTGGGCTCAGACAATGCTTCTGTCTCAGCCTCCCAAATAGCTGGAACTAAAGGCATGTGCCACCACTCCCAGCTAATATTTTGATTTATTGTAGAGTCGAGATCTCACCAAGTTTCCCAGGCTGATCTTGAACCTCTGGGCTCAGGCAATCCTGTTGCCTCCACCTCTCAAAGTTCTGGGATGACAGGCATGAACCACCACACCTGGTGGGATTAACATTCTTATACTTAAATCTTGGTGTGCATCTAGAATAGTTTCTTTTTAGTGCTAGGAACAGAAGTGCTGTTTCATGAGGTATGTACATTATAAGGTCTGTAATGCATTGTGCTGAGTTACCCTCCAGAAAAGTTTTACCAACTTAACACTTTCAGTAGCAATGTGTACGTGCTGTAGTCAACCCTATTATTATTATTATTATTAATTTTTTAGAAAGCTTGGCAATTTGATTGTTTATTGGTATCTTGTTATTCACACACTAATTTTTTTGTTATAAGGATATTAAAACATGTTCACCTGTTTATTGACTTTTTCCTCTATTGTGAATTACCTTTTTGTGTCCTTTGTTCATTTTTTGTTGTTGAAATATTTTTCCTTTTCCAGAAAGGATTTATGAAAAGATGTTAGGCTATTATGTATATTGGAAATAAACATGATAGTTTGTAGGAGTTCTTTATATATTTTGAATACTGCATTGCAGACATTTTCTCACAATTTGTCATTTGTCATTTAGCGTTTTTCATGTGTTGTTTAGCTACATTTTATTTATTTTTATTTTTTATTTTTATTTTTTTTTGAGTTGGAGTCTCACTCTGTCACCCAGACTGGAGTGCAGTGGCCGGGCAACCACTGCAGCCTCGACCTGCTGGGCTCCAGCGATCCTTCTGCCTCAGCCTTCCAAGTAGCTGAAACTACAGGTGCGCGCTACCACACCCGGTTAATTTTTTTGATTTATTGTAGAGATGAGGTCTCGCCAAGTTGCCCAGGTGGGTCTAGAACACACGGGCTCAGGCAGTCCACTCACTTCAGCCTCCCAAAGCGCGGGATTACAGACTGAGCCACCAAGCCAGGCTAGCTACATTTTAAATGTATTGATTTAGTCAAATCATTCTGCTTCATTAAGGTGTGGCATTTTGGGTCTTGTTTAATGCATAAACAAGATTTTCATGGAATTTTACAAGCTGGTTAAAAAATACATCTTAAAAAGTATAAAAGAGCCGGGCTCGGTGGCTCATCCTGTAATCCTGTGCTTTGGGAGGCCGAGGTGAGTGAATTGCCTGAGCCCATGGGTTTGAGACAAATTGGCGAGACCTCATTTCTACAATAAATCAAAAAAATTAGCCGGGCATGATAGCACGTGCCTGTAGTTCCAGATACTTGGAATACTGAGGCGGAAGGATCGCTGGAGCCCAGCAGGTTGAGGCTGTGGTGGCCAGGAGCCTGCCATTGCACTCCAGTCTGGACAACAGAGTGAGATTCCAACTTTCCCTGCAAAATAAATAAATAAATAAGTAAAAGAATAGTCAGGACAACTTAAAAGTAGAATTATGAAGAGATTAGATGGTTTTTCCCCATCAAATATCAAAGCATGTTAAGTTTGTATAGTACACAAGACAAAAACTCATTGAGTAGACATATTAGAAGAGCTAAGTGAGTTGTGAAAATAAAATATTTAAAAAGGGCAAAGAAAAAAAATACATCCTATCAGATACAAGATATATTACAGGTTGAACATCCCAAATCTGAAATCAGAAAAAGCTCCAAAATTTGAAACTTTTTGAGCACCAATAAGACACTTTAAGGAAATGTTCACTGGAGCTTTTCAGATTTAAGATTTTTGAATTTGAGATGCTCAACCAGTATAATACAATATTCCAAAATTCAAAAAATATCCAAAATTCAAAACACTTGTGGTCCCAAGCATTTCAGATAAGGATATCAACCTATATGAAGTTTTGGTAGTGTTTTTTAATGTAATATTGGTTCAGTAACATACAAGTAGATCATTGGATAAAATAGAAAGTCCAGAAACAGACCCTTGCTTTTATAGGAATTTGGTATAGATAGATGTGATCATTTATCATTTTGGATCAGGGACCGTTATCAGTGGACCAGGGGCCAGTTGTTAAATGTATCAAGTCAGTCAGCTTCAGTATGGAAAAAAAATTAAGTCCTTCCACTTTATAATGTATACAAAATAATTTTCAGCTAGATTAAGGAGTTTTTTTGTTTGTTTGTTTGTTTTTTTGAGTTGGAGTCTCACTCTGTCACCTAGACTGGAGTGCAGTGGCCGCTCCCAGCCACCGCAGCCTCGACCTGCTGGGCTCCGGCGATCCTTCCACCTCAGCCTTCCGAGTAGCTGGAATTACAGGCGCGTGCTACCACGCCCGGCTAATTTTTTGATTTATTGTAGAGATGAGGTCTTGCTGCCCAGGCGGATCTCAAACCCGTGGGCTCAGGCAATCCACTCACCTCAGCCTCCCAAGGCGCGGGATTACAGGCCGAGCCACCGAGCCTGGCGGATTAAGGAGTTTTATTAACAAATTTTATAATTATTAGAAGAACCTAGAAGAATGTCTTTAATCTCAGAAAAGGGAAGATCTTTTTTGAAAAGTATATTTTTTTCTAATTCTTTTAGTATTTTTGGATTTAATTCTTTAATCCATTTGAAAATTATCTTATATACCATATAAGTAAGGCTGTGTATTTATTTCTTCAAAATTGTTAGTTTTCTTAGCACTATTTATTTAATAATTTATCATTTTCCTGTTTTAAAATGATTTTTTTTGTTGTACTGTCGTTATGGATTCTTGGTCTGTTTTTAGACTTTCCTGCCTTATCACTATACTGCTTTAATTATTATAACTTGGTCAGGTGCCGTGGCTCACACCTATAATCCCAACACTTTGGGAGACTGAGGTGAGAGGATTGACTGAGCCCATGGGTTCGAGACCAGCCTGGGTAACTTGGCGAGACCTCATCTCTACAATAAATTTAAAAATTAGCCAGACGTGGTAGCATGTGCCTGTAATTCCAGCTGCTTGGAAGGCTGAAGTGGACGGATCACCTAAGTCCAGCAGGTCAAGGCTGTTGTGGCCATGAGTGTGAGTGTGCCACTGTACTCCAGCCTGGGTGACAGAGTGAGACTCCAACTCAAAAAAAAAAAAAAAACTTATTGTAACTTGATGATATGTTTTAATACATAGTACCACTTTTTAAGAAAACAAGTTTGGTGAGTTTTTCAATATCCTGAGTTCATTATAAACTGTAAAAGCCTTGTTAGTGCCTGAATAATTTATAAGTATTAAGTTATTTAAACCTGTATCTCACTTTAATCTAGAAAAAGATATTTGAGAGCCACTTTTGAAAAGATGAAATGTTTTATAAAGATGCTGTATATATGGGTTTTTATTCTTTATTTCTTTAGATTAGAAAGATCTAGGCAATGGAAGGAAGACATATAATTTAAATTAGTTATAGTATTTTATTTTTTCAGTATAAAACCTTTGAATTAAATTTTTTTATGCCTATGAGGGAAGAAACAAGTAAAGGAATTATCTACAGCTTTCTAGTATAGAAGAGATCGAATTTGTATTCTTTTTCCAAGTTTCATTACTGGTATGAGACAAATCATATACATTTTAGTAACTACCATAAGTGTACCTAAGAACCTATCTCAAACTGGAATGCTGTTTACCCAGGAAAATTTTATATCAATATGTAGATACCAACCCTACTGAAAGCCAATACATTATTTAAGCTGCAAGCTATTGTGGAATTTGAGATACTAAGTTCAGGTTACTTTCAAAACCAAAATATGATATCTGTTTCTCAGGTAACTTTTTTTTTTTAACCTTGATTCTGCTTGAGAAGGCAGACCAGATGGTGACAAGGAGTTTTAAAATAGACTAGGCTACCCTATATCAAGAAGTTGGCAAAACTCTCAGCTTCTGTCTTAAAAACACTTCAATTGAGTTCATTAATAGTAGGCACATCGAATCTTCTAGGAAAGTGTTCTGTGGTTATTACAATCAAATTGGCACTAAAGTACAGTAATATTGTCTCAGGAAGCACCAATGTGGGTGACCAACTTCCTACTGGGCAGCTGTCAGTGGTGCCTTGGCGACGGACTGGGGTGAAATACACCAACAATGAGGCCTATTTTGATGTGATTGAAGAGATTGATGCCATTATTGATAAATCAGGTAGGTGCCTTAATATGTTCTCAGAAATAGGAAAATAGGCTGGGCATGGTGTCTCACCATGTAATCCCAGCACTTTGGGAGGTTGAAATGGGAGGATTGCTTGAGCCCAAGAGTTTGAGATCAGCCTGGGCAATATACTGTGGTCTTATCTCTACAAAAAAAAATAGCTGGGTGTGGTGGCTCATGCCTATAGTCCCAGCTACTCCAGAAGCTGAGGCAGAAGGATCGCCTGAGCCCAGGAGGCTGCAGTGAACCCTGATCGTGCCACCAAGAGAGGGATGGAGGGGAGGGGGCAAGAAGCCCCTTTTGTGTGCTTGCTAGTATCAGAATTTACCTCCATTCAAGACTATTCACTTTAATATAGTGCCTACTTTGTGTCAGGCACTGTGCTAGCTATAGGGGATAGACTTTAATATAATGCAGACCAGTGTTTGTCTCACACTTTTACTTGATTTATAGAACTTCTTCAATAAAAAAGAGAAGTAACTAATCTCTTGTTGATTAGGTTTTCTTTTCAAAAATTATTTGACTCCCAATTTGTGCTTTAATTATTATAACTTGATATAACTCCCAATCTGGTATAAAATGGTAGAATTAAAGTGATAATCACTAAAATTCAGGGAGCCTTCTTTTCTATCTATTCTCAATTAGATAAATATGACCAGAAGTCTTAGACCTTAGGAATTTGTAGTAGCCAGGCATGGTGGGACCTATCTGTAGTCCCAGCTACTGAGGAGGCTGAGGCAGGAGCATCACTTGAGCCCAGGAATTGGAAGCTGCAGTGAATAGCCACTGCAGTCCAGCCTGGGCAACATAGAGCCTGTCTTTAAAAAAAAAAAAGAAAGAAAGAAACGTATGGAAAATTTTCTTCACATTATTGAATTTATTTATTCAGCACATGTTAATTGAAAGCTTGTAACATAGCACAGTGTGGATAGTGGGCATTTGATGACGAGTAAAACATAAGTCTGTGGCCACAGAAAACTTACTGAAAGTCTAGTGTGGGAGGCAGAAGGATGAAAGGGTGAAGCATACTAGAGGTGCCCACCCATCCTGAGTGCAACAGACAGTGAGGGGAGAGACGTCTCATCAGAAGGATGTGTAAAAGCCATTAGGACCTGCATGGATTCAGGAGCTAAGTGTGGACAAGCACTCTAAGATAAGGAAAATGTTGTTAGGAAATAAAGTAGTTCAGTATGACTGGATTGAGAGGCATAAAAAGAGAAAAGTAAATGTGAGACTTTGAAACTAAGCAGACATAGCAGCTTTTCATGTTAGCCCCAACTGGAAGTAACCCAGATGTCCAGCAGCAATAGAGAGGATACATAAATTTTTATGTGATCATGTAGTGGAATAGTATATAGTAATGTAAAAGAATGGACTACTGGCTGGACATGGTGGCTCATGCCTGTAATCCCAGCACTTTGGGAGGCCAAGGAGGGAGGATTTGCTTGAGTCCAGGAGTTTAAGACCAGCCTGGGCAACATAGGGAGACCTTGTCTCTGGCGAAAAAAAAAAAAAGGATGGATTACTGATATACCCAGCAACATGAATGAATCTCACAATATTGAGCAAAAATTCAGATGCATGAGATTATATGCAATGTGATCACATGTGTGAAGTTTTAAAACAGGCACAGTTGAATCTAAGGCAATAGAGGTCTGCATTTGGGGGATACAGATTGCCCAAGATATGCAAGAGGGAGCATGCCGGAATACTGAAGAGTCTTAGATCTGGATGTGGTTGGTACTTGTACAGATGTATATGTATTTAAAACACGGGGCTATATACATAAGATTTTTGCATTTTATTGTTTTAACTTAATAAAAAAGTAAAAAAAAAGTGACAGCCAGAGCTGTCATGAAGAACCACGCAAACCATTTGAAGGAGAACAGTTGCAGCAATGGGAAAGTTCTAAGTTGGGGGGCTCCTTGCTGAGACTTGGGGTTTAGAACCATCTGTCTGGCCACTGTGTAGAGTAGCCAGGAGCAGGTGGGAACCTGCTGCTGAAGTCCAGGCCCAAAGTACAGATATCACAGTAGCAGCAAGGTGGGGTGGGGGGAGAAATAGACATGAGAGTACTGAGTCCTAGAGAGAGAAATTGATACCTGACTGGGTAGGGGACTGAGGAGGTAGAGATGGTCATGGATGCTTCTGGGCTTCTGGCTTAGGCAGCAGGAGAGGTGGGTCATTGTGCAGGTGTGGAAAGGAGGATGAGTAGGTCCAGGGAATGAGATCACAAATTCACTTTTGACATGTGGAGTTTGAGTGTCTCAGGGACACGCAAGTGGAGATGTCCATTAGGCAGAAGTGGGGCTGAGTGTGAAAAGAGTGGGAAATAATTGGCCACAAATGAACATTGACACCCTGGGAAGTAGGTAAAAGAACCCAAGGAAAGTTTGTAAAGTAAAAGAAGTTCAGAATTGTGAAAAAGAAAGGGAAACCTGCAGAAGACACTGAGGAAGAGGAGGAACATCGGTAACATAAGTGATCGATGGTGACAGGTGCTGCAGAGATCCTGAAGGATAGAAACCACAAGTATCCATTGGGTATAGCAGCAAAGTTCATTGGTGACCTTAGGAAGAGCAGTTTCTATCAGAAAATGTTCTGAACCATTGGCTAAGTTAATGATGTGCGGTTCAATCCTGGTACTAGATTGAAAACTCTGTTAGACTAATAACTGTTTCATTAATCTTTTTATGCCCATTACTTCATCATAGTGTCTCATACTTGATATGCAGTTGGTAAATGTTTGGAAGGGTGGACAAATAGATTGGATAAATGAATTGGATGACTGGACAGAGGAAAGAAAGGGAGAGAGGAAGAGGGTAGGGAGGAAATAAGATCATTGGGAAGCACAGAGAAACGTTCAGTAATCTCTTATGTTCTTTTTGTCCTCTGTCTCAGGTTCCACAATTACTGCTGAGATCCAGGGGGTGATTGATGCCTGTGTTAAGCTGACTGGAATGCCAGACCTTACACTTTCTTTCATGGTAAAATCCTGGGCCAGAGATTTTTCTTGGGATAAGAAATAAATGCTCTTGAAAAGACAGAGCGGTGAGAATAGACCAGAACAAGAAGTAATTAGGACAGCCACAAAGCTTAGTCTTGAATTTTCTATCAGTTACTGTAGAATTTCTCTCTCTCTGTGTGTGTGTGTGTGTGTGTGTGTGTGTGTGTGAATAAAAACAGCATCTAAATTACTTTTCCGAAAGCACCGTGAGTGTTTAATTCTTCCTTCTTGCTTTTCCTCGCCTGGTAATGTAGAACCCCAGGTTGTTGGATGACGTCAGCTTCCATCCTTGTGTTCGTTTCAAGCGCTGGGAATCTGAGCGGATCCTCTCCTTCATCCCCCCTGATGGAAACTTCCGCCTGCTCTCTTACCATGTCAGTGCACAGAAGTAAGCAGCCCTTATGATTAAGAATGGAATCTCTGTGTGTGTATGTGCATGTGGAAACAGTATCTGTAGTGATTAAGAGCTGAGGCTCTAGAGTTACCTGAGTTCAAATTCCAGCTTCTATAGTTACTAATTAAGTAACCTCAGGTGAGTTGCTTAACCTCTCTGTGTCTGTTTTTGTATCTGTAAATTGAAAATAATAAAAGTATCTTGTTATGAGAGTTGAATAAGAGAATCTAAATAGCACTTAATGCAAATAATTCCTCATTAAGTTTGCTGCTATTTTGTGTTGTTATATGTCAAATTAGAACTTTTTTTTCTCAAATTAGAATCTGAGCATACCTGGATTCAGTACCCTAGACTCAAAATGATCTTGACATTCTCTCTAATTTGGAGCCTAAAGGCTTTGAAAGCAGTATTGTGTGGTGAAAGGTATGCAGATGGGAGAGCCAGGAGGCCTTAGGGCCCTAGTACCTTCCTGTGCAATGTAGAGTAAATCATTTAGGGAAATACTAGAGTGCTTGAGGTCAAAGCCTGTGGAATCAAACTGCTTGGACTTAAACTCTATCTTCAATACTTATTTTATTTTTTTGAGTTGGAGTCTCACTCTGTGGCCCAGACTGGAGTGCAGTGGCCGCTCCCGGCCACCGCAGCCTCGACCTGCTGGGCTCTGGTGATCCTTCCGCCTCAGTCTTCAAAGCAGCTGGAACTACAGCACGCACTACCACACCCGGCTAATTTTTTTTATTTTTATTTTTTTTGTAGAGATGAGGTCTCAATTGCCCAGGCAGGTCTCGAACCCACAGGCTCAGGCAATTCACTCACCTCAGCCTCCCAAGGCATGGGATTACAGGCTGAGCCACCTAGCCCGGCTTCAATACTTATAATATATCACTTTGGGCAAGTTACTTATCCTCAGTTTAGTATAAGGACATCAGTATTTGCCCATAAAATGAGCTCCTATGTCATATTTATTGGGAGGATTCAATGAGATAAGTGTACAATGAATAGAAAGCATTCAGCATAGAGACTGTCACATAGGAATACTCAGTAAATGTTAGGAACTGTTAATACCTCAGGATTATTCTGCAACTTTTCTGAGTCTCTTTTCTCGCCATCAAATATTGACAGCCTTCCCTACCTCATAAGGTTTTTGTGAGAATCAGATGAGGTCAGTTGAAAGCACCCTCAGGAAATTATAAAAGGCCCAAGAGGTATGAATGTTACTCTCCTAAGGACAAACAAAGACTAGTCACATGTTATAAATGAAAACACAGAGATATAATGACTTCATTTTTGTTCATTATGCCTTTCTCATTGTAGTATACCCTTTGATTTGGTTTATATTATTAGTCATTAGAAGAGTTTATTTACTAGACAGCATCTTAGCTTTTCAAAAAAAAAATTAGATTCCTGGGTTAATTTTTTAAGGCATGGAGTAAGGATATAAGTAAGGGAGAAGAAGCTGCCAGCAGGGCAGAAAAAGTATAATGTGAAAGGAGGAAAGATTGTCATTGCCCAGTTCATTAATGAAACAGGTGTATTGTCTCTCTCTTTTCCAGTCTGGTTGCAATTCCAGTGTATGTCAAACATAATATCAGTTTCCGGGATAGTAGTTCACTTGGACGCTTTGAAATAACAGTGGGACCCAAGCAGACCATGGGGAAGACCATAGAAGGAGTGATTGTCACCAGCCAGATGCCCAAAGGAGTCCTGAACATGAGCCTCACTCCATCTCAGGGGACGCACACGTTTGACCCAGTCACGAAGGTAAGGGGTTAGTGGGACATTTTGAGTTGCTGATGCTCAGCAGAAGTACCTGTTCAGGGACTCTCTGCAGAGACTCTAGACCTTGTTTGAAAGGCGAGATTAGGCAACAGAGCATTGTTTTCTCCTTTGAGATAATTTATGGTTACAAGCAGGATTTTTAATTGAAAAACACCCTAGAGGCAGCTTATAATATTGTGAACAGACATCCTGAGGTTAGAGCTCAACATGTCAAATGAAAGGTTCTGCTGTAATTATTTTATTAGAAAGACCACTTCTCTATTATTATTTTCTTTGAAGATGCTGTCTTGGGATATAGGAAAAATAAACCCCCAAAAGCTACCAAGTTTGAAGGGGACCATGAGTCTTCAGGCTGGAGCTTCCAAACCAGATGAAAACCCCACAATTAACCTGCAGTTTAAGATCCAGCAGCTGGCCATTTCTGGTAAGTGACCCAGAGCTTGGGTGACTTTGAAGGAACTGAAATGTTTTTCTCCCATAAAGCACAGACATCAGAAAGCCTTCTCGGGACTCCCTATTTACAAGATCTGCTTTCATTACCTGATGTGCAATCTTTTGGAAAATTTTTTGTAGAAAGTTTGCAATTCTTACTTTGAAGTTGGCCCAAATGACCTGAATAAAAGTGTCCAAGACACTAATGAGAAAGCAACATTGGTAGATGCAAGTGCCCACAGACCACTGTTGGTCATCCTAGGGTTGTTCACTTGAGCTTGCAGTGTTTCCAAGTGAGATGATGCTTCCATGTGCTCAGCTGATGACTCAGAAGAGTAGTCTCCACTCCTTTCTCCTAGCCTTGCTCATGTTTGCTTGTATTTCCATTTTGGAACCATTGGGCCTGTTCAGGTCAGTCACTGCAGCCTGTACTACCCAAGGATGAGAGTCACCAGGTACCACTTTGGGTCATTTTCTGTGTACCAGGTGCTATTTTAGTCTCATATTATGTATTTTCTTATTTAATCCTTAGAACAAGCCTGTGCGGTAGAAAGGAAATGGCTTTAGTTTTATATGAAGTTCCTATTTTTCTTGACCAACAGACCTTATCTGATTTAAGTGATTAGAATTCATTTAAATGATAAGCTCTTCCATCTTAAGCACTCAGTAGACTATAAAACTCTATACAAGATTTTTTTTTTGCCTGATACAGTGAGAATACTGAGGAAGCATTCATTTATAATTCATTACTTTTTATTATTCATTTAGTTATAATTTATTTCATTATTAATTCATTTATTTTGTTATTATTAATTCAGGTATTCAGTCCCATCAGTTGAGAAAACCACTCAGTGGTCATATTTTGTCCTAACCTCATTTCAGTCTGCACATCACTTTCTGCCCTTTCCACTTTAGGGACAAGTCTTCTCATAGGCAGCTTTTTTATTGGAGCCCTTTTTGCTGTTGGGGTCTGTCCCCAGAGTGGAGAATCCATGTTCTCTGAATTCCTTGTTGTAGGGATCTCCACCCCACTGCCCTCTGTATGTTGAAATGAATGGAAGCAGCTGTGCAACCCTCTTCTGAATAATTCTCACATCTTCTTTTTCCTCCCTCCCTTCCTTCTAGGACTCAAAGTGAATCGTCTGGATATGTATGGAGAAAAGTACAAACCCTTCAAGGGCATAAAATATATGACCAAAGCTGGAAAGTTCCAAGTTCGAACCTGAAGGGAGAGCTTGGAGAGAGAACAGTCACGAACATTTTTCATTCTGTACTTGTCTAAAAGTAAAAAATACCAACCTGTCTCCTAGGTCAGTCCTCTCCTGGCCCCACCCACTTCCTTTTCTCCTTAGCCCTCAGTGCCATGAAACTAACCAAGGGAGGAAAGGATCACGAGGGAGGAGTGGACAGAACTGAAACCCAGTCAGCACCAGCTCAACCCCCAAGAACAAGGTGTGTGCTGTAGGGTAGGGTGCTTATGCTGTGTGTGGCTGTTTTCAACATGGTGGCCAAAGAAAAAGCCTGGCATTTGCTGCTTGCTTGTCTTTAATTACCTAAAGCTAATGAAAGACTTTGTTGAAGGTAGAAAGAGTAGAGAAAAAGAAAGATTGGAAGAAAAATCAATGGAAAGGAAGGAACAGTTAAGGATCTGACCTGTGAGGGAGAAGAAAGAGGAAACAGTGTGAAAGAAGAGTTGTGAGGAGATGTGTGGAAATGAAAGATTGGCAAGAAAAGTGAGCAGGTTGCATTGAGAGAGTCAGGAGGAAGAGGGTTGAGTTGGTTCCTTTCTGATCCCTCTACTCTTGTATATGAAAGGCATTTGTACTTCTGGAAATGAACTAGAGGCTTCTTAAATTTGAGTTCACTGTTGACATGGAACCCCCAGTAGAATCAGATTTTCCCTCAAAGAAAGTGATGGTACCGGGCTGACTTTCAGGTGCTACCTGTTGCTAGTTTTTAGTATTTAGTCTCTCATCTTCCGGGAGAAAGTGACCAGCCTCTTGTCATGGTTATCTAAAATGCTTCTTTCCCTATCCCAAGACAATTCTACTCACTTCACTTTACTGAATTCACCAGACTTTTTCCTATTTCCTGATCCTTCCACTGGATTTTCTAAAAAGTAGGAGAGTTTCAGAGAAGCCACTCCCATAACCTCCAGTGCAGCCATCTTGTATGTCACAGTGTTGGAGTTGGAGAGTGGCAACTTACTTCCTGTGAAGGTGGACCACAGCTGTGAGCAAGTGGGTCCACACTTGGGTTTGTCAGTTCTGGATCTTGATCTGCCCATTGGAAACTTTTTCAGCAGTAGCCCTAAGTTAAAAGAAAACTTACCACCATGGGTATGGTTGATCCTTGAAGCTGCTTGATGAAGTTCCATTTCCTCACACTTTTATTTTTGTACTCTATCATGTATTTATTAACAGTAGATATCTACCAGTCCATTTTTGTTTTAAGACAAAAAAAAAAATTCCCCTAAATCTTTGAATAAAATTAATGCTATAGGAAGATGGACTGTGTTGATCATGGATATAACCTACCCAGTTTAGGAAACATGGCATCTGAAGGAATACCTCAGGCTTTCCTGATGGGTAACTTTTATTCTAGTTCAGTGTGTCTATTACTATTTAAATATTTGTATAAGAGGTTTCTTAAGGAATGATTGTGCTTTGCTTCATGCATGGAGAAAAGGAAGACTTATGCTCACCAAACCTTAGAACTTTTCTCTGCAGGCTTGTTTCCAAATACTTGTGCAGATTTCTTGCTAGTTGTATCTTCCTATTTCCAGTACTAATTTTCGCTGCAGAGTAGTGTTGCTTTGTTGTTTTCTCCTGAGATAAACTGTGCTGTACCCAAGCAGATGTGTTTCATACTCTGTCACTCCAGAATTGTCCCTGGACTGCAAAGACCCATACCCACACCTACCATGGAAAGGGAAATGCCTGCCTGTGGGTTCCCAAGTAACTGGTATCACTTCTCCTGAAGGGTCTGGAGGACTTTAAGGTTCCCTAGGTCACAGGAACAACTAATCTTGGTCTTGGAATGTTTTTTGTTTGTTTGTTTGTTTTGTTTTGTTTATAAGTGCAGCTGTTTTATTTCTTCTAGAGCTCATCCTATTTTAGGGGAAGTATCTTGGAAGAAATAAAATGTTTTTAAATGACGGGACCTGTAGGTCTAAACATGCATGAAATAACTATCCTGTCACGTGTGCAGCCAGACCTCTGGAGTGCAATGAATGTCACTGCCACCACCTGCGATGTGTAGGTTAGCTTAAGTAGTGCAGGGTGTCTCCATCAAGGTGTTCAGGCCCATATGTGTTTAACATGTGCAGAAGGAACCTCTCTGTTTAAATTTTAATAAAGTTGAGTTTTACCAGTCCTTCGTGTATTAAGTGTTTTGTTATTAGTACTAACAATAATGCTGTGCCATGCAGGCCTCAGTAGAAACAGTTAGTAAGGAGTTTAATCTACTCAGGAGACTCTTACTACTTTTATACTCTTCAGCCTGGAGACTTAACGCCACATATATAGTTTGAGTCATTCTCTGGCTATCTCTGGAAGATAGGGGATGTTTGTGTTGATGCCATTTTTAAGATTGTAAGAGCTTAGATCCAGTTCAATCAGGTTATTTTCCCCAGGATATAAAAGACTAAACATTCCAGCTGCAAATGTCTATTCTACTACTTTATCCATTCTCTTGACCTGCTTCTCAGGTTGATTAATTTAGGCATGAAACAGGTCTTCAAGGGACTAGACATCTTCACTGTAGTAGAAGTTTCTTGGAAAATAAGGCTGGGGAGTTTGTGAAGTGTAGACATTGATGGTTATATTGCCATTCCACATCTGTATCAACCTGAAGACTTTTGTTCACCAACTGCAGGTGTTGGTGCTTATCAGTGTTCCACCGTCTTCTCAACCAAGGTTTACAACCTCTTCTCCCTGGATCTGCATGGTTTTGGCCCTTGTGGAATGACAGGGTTTACTGTATACATGTACTTTCTTCTGTGGCCAGTAGATGGTGACTCACTGCCACCAATAAATACTTACTTTTTAGTTATTAGACATTTTGAGAAGAAATTTAATTTGAAACTCAAACTTCTTCAGTTTTCTAAGTTCGGGATTTATGTGTCTTTGGCTTTTGAAATTATGCACTTGGTGATAAACAGGTATGACTGGGGCTGTGGGAGGACGTAGTGTCTGCAGCTGAATTCCCTCTAGGTCTTCACCTATTAAGATGAACTGCTTGGTCATCCTGGACTCCTTCTTCAGGTCTGTCATTTTTCAGCTCTGTTAGCATCCATTTGTTTTATTAACCAGCTGGAGATCATGAAATATTTATTTCCCCGTTGTAGCTATTAGCTTCCCTGATAAGTTCCAGACATTTGTCTTGAATATCCTGACCCGTGCTGGGTATGATGTATTTCCCTCGAGTGTATTTCAGTATAATTCATATGACCCTGTCTTGTGGGACTGGGTCTCTGTCCTGTCACTCAGGAGCCTCTTCTGAGCAATCATCTCTGTCTGTCTGGTTCCCAAGGCTCCACTGGAGGAATGTTGGGCTTTTAACTTTGCCTTTCCATCCTGGAGCCTCCTGCTTCAGTTGGCTTCTTTCTTTTTTATTGTTTAATTTTTTATTTTAAAGATGTGGGGTACAATTCAGGGTTAGGTATACAGATGTTTATTATGCAAGTACTTTTGTTGATGAGGTGTGCCCCTGCCTCCCCGGCAGTTCAGCTGGTTTCATTAACCCGACTATGTGAAGGAAAACTTATCATACCACAGTGGGGTGAAGCCGACTGAATGTCTGCTAGGGTGCCATACCCTGGAGTTCTGCTTACTGCAGTCCTTAGACAGTGCTTTACAGAAATGGCTTAGATACACATCTGTCTAAAATAAAATCCTGGTCGGACATGGTAGCTTAAGCCTATAAGCCCAGCACTTTGGAAGGCCGAGGTGAGGAGATTGCCTAAGCCTATGGGTTCAAGAACAGCCTGGGCAACTTGGCAAGACCTCATCTCTACAATAAAAACAAAAAATTAGCTGGACATGATAGTACACACCTGTAGTTCTGGCTACTTGGAAGGCTGAGGTAGAAAGATCACCTGAGCCCAGCAGTTTGATGCTGGGGTGGCTGTGAGCATGCCGCTACACTTCAGCCTGGGCGACAGAGCAAGATTCCAACTCAAAAAAATAAAAAAATAAAAATAAACAAAATCCTTAAACTTGTTTTTTTTTGTTGAGTTGGAGTCTTACTCTGTCACCCAGGCTGGAGTGCAGTGGCACGTTCCTGGCCACCAAAGCCTCGACCTGCTGGACTCAGGCAATCCTTCTGCCTTAGCCTTCCAAGGCATGTGCCACCATGCCCAACTAATTTTTTGATTTATTGTAGAGATGAGGTCTTGCCAAGTTGCCCAGGCTGGTCTCGAACCTGCAAGGTCAGGCAATCCTCTCACCTTGGCCTCCCAAAATGCTAGGATTATAGGCGTGAGCCACTGCACCTGGCCAATCCTGAAACTTGTAAGTGTGCAGTCTGAAGTCAGAAAGTGTGTGACTTCAGTCTCTGTGACCTGCGTTTAGTTAACTGGGCTAGGGACTTCAGCATTTTAGGGAAATCCTCTGCTCCCCTGTCCCTCCCCACCCTCTCATCCCATCAAGCTCTTGGGTTTTTGTGAGTTTAAACAGCTTTTCTCCCAAGAGCCTCTAAACTGAGCAGCTCTGACAACCCCTGGAGAGATGGAGACACTGCAGCCATATTCCTCCATGAGAAGCTGTGTGTACACATCCCCACCAGCGGCACCTGCGTCAGTGGGTTTATTCTTGGAACAAGGGTGGCAGCAATGGCAAGAGCCACCAGGCAGCAGCCAGGAAGATGGGCGGCATCTCCTGGTAGAAAGAAAGGGTCTAGGAGAGGCAGAAGGCAGCACTGCTTAGGAAGCGCTGCACTGATCTGGAAGTTCATTTTTCTGAAGAGCAGAAAAGCAAGAGAGAATGGGAAGGAAATGGCCTAAAATACCAGTTTCCAGTCAGATCCTGCAATTGGGACATTGCTGTGTTAGCAGGTTCATGCTGGAATTTCTTCCTTATCCCCCACTTTACCTCTGTCCTACTGTGGTTACTGTCCAGAGAATCTCACCCCTGTGCACTGGCCCTCTGACCACACCTTGCCTGGTTTTCCTAAGGCATGCTCAGCTCATCACTTCTCTGAGCACAAATCTCCATAGCTTCCCATTGCCTACAGAATTAGGCAGTTTGGCATTCAAGGCCCCTTAATTCAAATCCCAGTCTGTGCTCCCCTTCATGAAGCTCATTGCAGACAAGCTCTAGTGCCCATTCCTCCTCATACTTCGCTCTTGGGCCTCCAAGTCTTCACACTTCCATGCAGGGAAGTCCTTGGTCTCACGACTGCCTTCTTCACCTGTCCCCAGTCCAGATCTCACCCAGTTGCGAAAGCCCTCCCTAATTCTGGGTTTTCCTTAAGATTCCCTAATGCCTACTGCAGCTGAATTCCAAGAAGTTTCTGCCATTTTGTGGCTTTCTCTGATCTACCTTGTCATTTCTCTAAATGCTTTATCTTCCTGTCAAACCAAGCATTCCTGTTCCCCTTTTGCCTGTCCCTAGCACCTTGCCCACTGCTTTGTATGCAGCAGGCATTGCGTGTATGTTGAGTGGATGAAGCAAATAGTCCAAGTGGTTTTTAGAAATGAACAAGAATAACATGAATAAATGGTGGGATGCTGCATATGCAACAAAGCCATTCCACTCTGATTTTGAAAAAATGTGAAAAATATATCTGAATTTATTATTTAAGTATAGTATAATACAGGATTGTGGCAACAAGAAGTAAAAACTCGATTGACATAAATATATTGAAGCCTAGTTATTAAAATGCTATGATTCTCCCACTCTACACAAAGTTGATAAAGATAAAGGAAGATTTACACTGTACACAAAAGGAATTCCTCCCAAGAATTGTGGCATGGAGAAAGGGGCAGGTGAGATCGATGGCAAGGGTGGTTTAGAGGAACACAGTCTGGCTGGCCAGCCCACCCCTTCACTGATGCCCTGCAGGGCTCTTGTGAACATAAATACACATTCTATTTCTAATACAGTCCATCGTTCGTAAAGGATCTAGTAATTTTTTTAAACTATTGAGACATGCTTTTATCTTTGTGGTCCCGTTTCCAAAGCTTCTCATGGTGACAGATCAGGAGGTTGGGCTTTTGGCTAAAAACAGGTTGGCGTGCCCACATTTTGCTCTGGGTGGTAGTGTCATGGAGGGTCGGCATGCATTGATCTGTCTTGCCATCCAACAGACACATTCCAAAATGAGACCAAGCCCTGGAAACTTCCACAGTGGGAAGTGCCTGTGAAGACATGCCATCCTCCCTTTCCTCAGGTCTTCCCCGCTTCTACCATGTAGTGGTCATGGGGAGGTCTATGTAAAGGAGTGTGCCACCCTGGTGTCTTCTGAAGGTCACATCTGGTTCAGGGAGTTGGGTGTTCCTGATCATGGTCGCATGTTTCCTTGGATCCAGTCCAGGTAGTTGATCACCTTGGTATACACGCCCGGGATGTCCTTCTGCCCACAGCCAAGGCCCCAGCTGATGATGCCCACCAGAGTCATGCGGCTGTCCTTCATGCACACCAGGGGGCCTCCTGAGTCACCCTGCAAAGGGGAGAACAGGTTAACTGTTGACAAAAAGGCAGACTCAATGGGAGTAAAGTTAGGGCTTGTGTTTGTAGCATGCATGTTGTATTCTTCAAGGTACAGCAGGTCCTCGAGTAATGTGCTGTTAAACATCATTTTGTTATAATGCTGATGAGAAAAACAAATCGATGCCTGTCTGGGGCCACTACATGGAGTGTGCGTGTTCTTCCCATGTCTGCGTGGTAAGTTTTGTCTACATGCTGTGGTTCCCTCCCACATCCCATGAATGTTAGTTTAGCCAATGCACCTCCATGGCCTAGCCTGAGTGAATGTGGGTGTGTGTGAGTGGGCCCACGATGTGATGGCATCCTGGCCAGGGCTGGTGCATGCCTGGCGCCTGAGCTGCTGGGAGAGGCTCTGGCATCTGTATCTCTGATCTGGAACAAGTAGGTTGGAAATGAATGAATATAACGCATTGTAAAATCAATTTCATCTAGTCTATGATAATCATCCAAATGCATGATAATGAACGATGTGGCTTGAGAGCACCCAGTGAGCGCCCTGTTTACTTGCTCATGCCTGACTGACACGGTGCTGGAGGAGCTCCTGTCGGTGCTGGAGGAGCGCCTGTCGGTGCTGGAGGAGCGCCTAACCTTTGCAAGGGAGCTCCAACGTTTCCCTTGCAAATGTTGACTCCTCTAACCCACCACCACTGCGACTGCCATCACTCACTGGTCACCAGAGGTGGGGTACATAATGATCTTGTTTGGTTTTATTAGTCTTTCTTAAATGTATGTATAGCTCACATTTGTTTCAGTGTTTAATATTAGAAGTTTTGGGGTCTTTATTTAAAAGTTTGCTGATGTTTTTGTGCCCACAAATATGCCATAGGAACTTAACTCTTGTTTATATCAGTTAACTTATGGGGAAATGGAGTTCATCATGCTATTTCACTTCAAGTCGAAGTTTCCAAGAACCATTTTTTCCCAGGTACAATGCTAAGTGAGGGCTTATTGTACTTAGAGAAGGAACATTTTTATCTGTTATCTTGATGCTCTAAAGGATTAGAGTGTATCTGCTCTGGTAAAGTAGAATTGAGATAATTGCTTAACATTTTCATGCTGCAAAAAACCCTGGTTGAACTCCCCATGTACTAGCTTTGTGACCTTGGGCTGATATGCTTCAGTCATCCTGTCTCTAAAGTGGAGGTAACATGATCCTCCTCAGAAGGCTGTTGTGGAAATGAGTTTGAAGTATGTGCAGGCAGCACAGAGCATAGGGCATGACAACTAGTCAAACTCTTGATAATCATTAGTTGCCCTTGTCACATTGAATCACAGTGACCTTTTGTTTTTAACTGTATGCATGTAGATAGATCATGGCTTCACTCAGGTACCTTTTTTTGACCATCAGCTAGGTATTGCAGTTGAGTTTTCTGAAGAAGCCATTCAAGAGGAAGCCAAATACTATCAAGGAACCAAGGAAGGAGGTGGGGAGCAGAAATCGCTGATATGACTTCCTTGTAAGAACAAAGCCTACACAGCCTTCAGCCCAAGAGCCTGGCTTGACTTCTCTGTGTCCTACGCCCAGCCAATGGAGAGCCTGGCATACTGTGGGCACTGAAGTGTTTGAGGAACAGCACTTCCCTTGTTACATTTAGGTTTTAATACCAGCATGTTGACCTGTCCCCTCATGCCCAAAATGTAAGTTGTTACTTGGATGAGGCTGCCAATATAGAGAACCTAGGGAGTTTGCTTTCCCAGGGTATTAGGGCTAAATGTAAGTTTATAAAGCTTATTTCTTACAAATTGTATATGCCCTGCTTCCCAGTAAGTGGCCTTTCCTCCTCTTTGTACAAGGCAGACTCCAGTTCGTCAGCACCTACAGAAGTCAATAATGTCTTACTTGTGTGACTTTATCCGTCACTTCAGTAGTCAATTAACTGCCTGGGCTTGAAGGAAATCTGTATCAGGTGGAGTTTCCTGTGCAGACACTGGGGAGGTTTCCTGCAGTTTTGATTTCTCACGTTTAGGTGACTTATCTGTCTCAGGCTGCTGATTCTCTGAGGCCTCAACTAGAATCCCAGGGCTCACCAAGATGGAATTACTCCATTCTGGCTTTAACTTTTCTCCTTGGCTAAGAGCCTGTTGGCCAGGAGCACTTTTGTCCTGGGTGTGCCCAGAGCATGGTGAGCTGCTGTGGTTACCTGGCAGGCATCGTGTAGGTTCGCATGGTCGCCTCCACTGCGCGTGTCTCCTGCACACAGCATGTTGTCTGTGATGGTTCTGTTAAACAGGTATTGTGGCGTGCAGCGGCCAGATGGGTACATTCTGACGTGAGCCTCCTTCAGCCGCTCAGAATAGAAAGGAGAAGCTGGAAGAGACAGGGGAATGTATTATGGTTTTAGGGGAAGTTGTCTGTAAAACTTTTGAAGGGAAAAAGCCAAATTTTCCAATAGTATTTATCAAGTCTTTACATGCATTGGGTCAAACCCTATGATGCGCCAGTATTTTATTGTTCTGATTTACAAAGCAGCAGGTCTCTGTGGCAACACAGCTGACAGCTCCTTACTGGAGACTTCCTATCCTGTGAGTGTTCAGCAGCATCCCTGGCTTCCCTAACAAAGCACCAGCTTCACCCTCCACCCTGATCTCTAACAACCAAAATTGTCTCCGGACACTGCCAAATGTTTCCTGGTTGGGGGGAGGGGCAGATTACCCAGGTGACTACCATTTGTTTAATATTATTTCACTTAACTAGGTAGCTAATTCTGTCTCCACTTTACCAGTGAGGAAACTGAGACCTGGAACAGTTCAAAACAAAGATCCATGTCCAGGATCTTGCAGCTAAGCAAGAAGGATTTGAAAGCAGGCCTATACAGCTCTAGCATCCCCTTAGACACTATACTCCACTTCCTATACAGAACCATCTGGAAACTTTAAGCTCTTCAAAACAGCTGCTCAACCTGCACAGTGGTGAAGAAGGTGGTGGGGGACCCTCACTGTAAGGGGGCAGGGAGCTTGTGTGAGTGCCTGAACCGGGGCTGGAGCCCAGCTCTCATGACCCCCCTTTCCTCTTCTGGTCAACACTGCATCCCCTGGCATCCCACAGACAGGATGGGCTGGGACTTCCTCCACTCACACGCCTCGTGCTTGCCATAGCCAGACAGCTCACACTCCGTCCAGTCAGGCAGCTGCAGACCAGCTTCAGGGAGACACACGGTGCGGACAGAGCTGCTCTCCTGGGCACAGAGTGAGGACTCTGACTTCAACTGCAGCAGGGCTGGGGACATGAGGGGAGCAGGAGGGGATCATGAGCCAGTATGAAGGGGGGAGACCACAGGGGAGGGGCAGGGGCTGGAAGAAGGAGGCTCGTGTGTAAACATGCTGTGTGAGTGCACATGTGTGGGGTGTGTGGTATGATCTGGAGTGTGAACTGGACCTCTTACCAATGTCATTATTGTAAGTGTCATCATCAAAGTCCTTATGGACAATACATTTTTCAACTTCAAATGTCTGCTCCTCTTCTCCAGGGATCAACCGGTATGTTCTGCCCAAGACCACCTTAAGGTGGTGGGGAAGAAACCTGGCGGAGAAACAGACTTAGAGTACTCCCATGCAGTGAGACTTCCTCTCATGGGCCTGGCTGCTAGGCCTTAGTGAGTAGAAGACCCTGTGGGGCTTTCCCACTCCTACCTTTCCTGGAAGCAGTGGGCTGCTGACAGAATCCAGCAGGAGTCTATCAGGATTCCCCCGCACAGAAAGCTCTCTCCTGGCGACCTCTTGTTCTTGGAGAAGATGGCAGCCTGCCAAGGATGGGAGGTGATGTCTGCGAAGAGTCCTCCTTTAATGCGAAACTGAGGCTGCTTGTACTGTCTAAGGCCACAGCTGGCTGGGAGAGGCAGGGACAGAGAAGGCAGGTCAGACCTGGGATCCTGAGCGGCTCCTGACCCCTCCTTCTGGTTTCTTCTGTAAGTCGAGCTTCTACAGGCCTCACGCACTTCTCTAATTTGGATCAGGGTGATGGAATGGTCTCCAAGGCAGTGAAAACCACAGCTTTTGCTTGTTGGGTACGGCATGCTAAGTATTTGATAGACATCTTTAACCCACAACACTGAATTTTTAGGGAGGTTACAATGGCACCTAGATTACAATCCCGGTCTGCTTGACTCCAGAACTGGGGGGTCTTTCTGCTGTGCTTCATTCTAATTTTTTCCTGGAGCCAATCCTTGACTTAAGAAATAGGAAGTATTGCTGCTTCCTTCTGAGGCATGTCTACCATTTCTTTTCCACCCACTCGCTTGTACCCATCCTTCAAGGCCCAGGCCAGTCCTGCCTCCCCAAGAAGTTTTTGTGATGCCCCCACCAGTGAGGCTCTGAGGAGTTTATTGATGGGCTCACTGAGAACACTCTAGAGAGGACCTGGGTTGTGAGTTAACGGTGACTTGTGCCTAACCTTCCCAGTAGACTCTAGCTCCTTGAGGAACACTCTACTGGCCTGTGTTTTCACAGAAATAGAGCAATAATCTATTCTCTATTTCCAAACTAAAGTTTTATTTTTTAAATTTTTTTATTTTTTTGAGTTGGAGTCTCACTCTGTCGCCCAGACTGGAGTGCAGTGGCCGCTCCCGGCCACCGCAGCCTCGACCTGCTGGGCTCCGGCGATCCTTCCGCCTCAGCCTTCCAAGTAGCTGGAATTACAGGCATGCGCTACCATGCCCAGCTGATTTTTTGATTTATTATAGAGATGAGGTCTCGCTGCCCAGGCGGGTCTCCAACCCGCGGGCTCAGGCAATCCACTCACCTCAGCCTCCCAAAGGCGCGGGATTACAGGCTGAGCCACTGAGCCTGGCTTAAAGTTTTATTTTTTAGTGACATGCACCAACTTGAATGTTCTCTCTCTTCCCATCATCAGCACGGTTTCCCTGGTGGAATGGGTTCAGCGGGAAACATGGCAGAGTTCACAGTAGAAGTGCAAGCCTTAGAGTCCAAGGACATGGGAGCAGGCCCAGCTTTGCCACAGGCCACATGACACCTGGGAATCTAACTCCTAGTCAGTGAACTGGAGAGAGGAAGACTGCTTAGATACCTTTGTTGTCTTAGGAGCCATGTATGTGGATAACCTCCTCCTGTTTATTACTCCTACTGTCATCACCACTAACAGAGGTAATTAGAGAGGAAGGTTAGAGCCTGCTGAATTCTAAGAGGTTGGTATGTTCTCTTCTGTCTTTTTGCACCATCACCCCCAAGCATAGACTCCTCCCCCCCACCCCGGCCTGGAAGTCTGGCAGGAGCATAGTCTGCACTAGACAGCTGTGGAGACTCAGAAAATGCTGAGGAGATAGTGACGCAGTGAGACCAGGCCAAGGGAGGGACCAGGGACCTGCCCTTACAGCACTGAGGCACATCGCAGTACTCCCACGTCAACTTGCGGTCCTTGAGTGCATGGCACCAGGGCTTGGTGTCCCCATCTGGGTTCCTGGGTGATAAGAGAGAGGCTTTCAGCCACATCACAGACTTTGTACCAATGGAAGGAGACTCAGACCAGTGACCAAAATACCGAGCTGGGAGGGGGGACCCCAGGTTCACTTGGCTCTGCTGCAGATCCTTGCCCTAGAGTGACTTTTCCTTAACATTACTTTTCTGTTAGTAACACGGTATTCTATCCCACAGGGCTGTTGGGAGGAGCTGAGAACTATCCTGTGAAGAAACGCTTACTGTTCACTGGGGCAGAGGTGTCATGTGAGGACAGAACAGATGAGGACTAGATACTGACAGGACAGGACCCTAACTTGGGATTCTGTCTGGAAAGCTGGCACAGCTTGCGTTTCATAATGGGTGTTGTTCTAGCAAGTGAACAGGTGTAATTAGATATCCGTGGTTCCTTCCCACCCCTGGGTCTGTCATATAACTCAAGGCATTTCATCTTCTCCCACCCCACACCCCAGTTCTGTGATCTACTGAGACCTGACTCCTTGTGCCACTTACCGGCAGTAATTGTGTTTGCCCAGGCCTAGAGCCTGGGCGTTGGTCTTCCATGCTGTGTAAACTTTGCCTATCAGGATCACAGAATTCCATGGGAGGCAGGAGGCACCAGACGAGGTAAAACTGTGGGTGCCACGGTAGTTTAGCCCTTTTCCAAAGTAGCAGTCCTTACTGTTTTCTGGAAGAAAAGAAATCTCAGACTCACACAAAACCCATTAGATGCTGGAGCAGGCAAGTTGGGATGGGGCTTGGGAGGAGCTGTTGCCTGGGAAGTTGGCAGCAGCCAGCCTGTGCTGAGAAGAGCAGACACTGTCCACCGCCCCTTTTTCTCTTTCATGTCCTTTTACGTAGAGATGGCAGGTGGATTTCCTGTCTGCTGCCAGCTCCGATCAGCAGTATGTGACTTCTTATAGTGCTGTGCTGAGAAGTCCAAGGGTATGTTGAGGCTTAGCACTACGTCCCAGTAGTGGGGACTATTTCCAGAGCTGCTTTGAAAGTTAGTAGAGAGTCCTTGTTGACACTTAATGAGTGCAGTGAACCAAGGAGCTTCAGTGAGGGGTCCCTAATTTCTAGATTCTAGAATTCCAGATTTCTAGGTTTCAATCTAGATTTCTAGATTGTGTTTGCCAGCGCCCTGAAGGGCTTGTTGGGCTTGGGAAAGAAGAGAGAACATGAGCCTTGGAGTGCTGCCTGTTTTCATGTTTGCCTCACTTTACCCTCTTTTCTCCCTTATTTGAAATTGACAAAGCTACGTCCCTGCATAAGCCATCATTAAAAGGGACCTTTGTTTGAGGTAACCCAGATCCGTGAGCCCTAACTTAGATCAGCTCCTAGGGGCTGGTGTGGATACTTTCCAGCTAGTGTAAAGCCTCCAGTGCTAGGTGTGCCAGTGTCACAGGTAGGCCTGCAGGCACAGTGCATGGGACTTCTGTGTGTGCACATTTAGAACTTTAAAAAATATCTTTTATACGTTGTGATAAATAATGTAATTATTTGTAAAAGCACCACTGAATTCATAGTAACTTTTGGTAATTTGGTGTTTTTTTCAGTCTGAGAAGTTTGTTCACATTAAAAGGTTTGAGAAGGAGAAAGAGAAGGATCCATTACATTTTTTTGAAATGGGAGAATCTTCATTCTCAAAAGGACTGGAAACCACTGACTCAGCACCACCCTCTTCTCTGTGGATGAGGAGACAGGGTCAGAGGGCAAAGAGATCAGCTCAAGGTCAACCGGCCAGTTAGAGCCCAAGTCTGGGCATGGGCTTGAGTCTCTTGCCTTTCTTCTATCTGCACCAAAATGACTAACCCCAGTCTATGCCTTTCTCTCCTCAGTTGCGGGAGGACTGTCTGCCTGTCCCTAGGGATACCTGGGGAAGGTGTGGGTCGCCACTTACCCTTGGAGCAGGCAGGTGTGCTGCAGAACTCCGAGCTGTACTTTCCTGCCTTGAACACATAGCACCATGGTTTCGAGTCTCGGTCTGGGTTTCTGAAAAATCAGGCCCAAGGATCTCAGGGGGGTAGTGGGTTTCTGGCTGACCACTGGATGGCTGCCTCATGCTAGGCACAAGCGTGCCGAGTTACGATCTCTACTTGGAGACTGAGCATGGTTTAAGGAGCTGGGTGGGTGCTGAGCTGACGGGGGAATGTGACAGTCTTATGTGTTTGCCTGGCTAGGCTGTTATACCCAGTGTTTAATCATTCACTTAGGCGTTGGGAAGGTATTCTGTAGATGTAACTAACACCTACAGTCAGTTGACTTTAAGTAAAGGGGATCATCCTGGATCTCTGGATGAACCTAAGAGCAAAAGTAGAAAATGAATTCTGCCTGGAGACATTGGCAGCAATGACTCCTGTCTGAGTTTCTAGCCACTGGCTCTCAGACTTGCCAGTCCCACGGCCAAGAGCTAGCCCTTGAAGATAAGCTTCTTTGATTCTATTATATACATCCTGCTCCCTGGGGAGCCTTGGCGGATCTGACCCTGTCTCCACCTGCAGCAGCTTCTCACCAGAGGAAAGCCTGCAGTGGGGAAGGCAGCCCTCACCTGCAGTAGTTGTGGTTCCCGAGGCCCAACCTGATGGCGTTCGGCCTCCGCCCACTGTAGGGCTTCCGGGCCAGCGCGCTGCTGTTCCAGTTGACGCACTCGACTCCGCTCTCCGTGGTGCTCCACGTGCCCCTGTAGGTGATACCCTGGTCCTCATAGCAAGTGACTCTGGCATCTGAGGGGGAGTGGGACAGGGATGCTGCACATGGGACTCCCCTTCAATCAGCCTTTTAGGGGGCTCCCGCGTCTGCCTGTCACCCCCCAGACCAGTGAGGCCAGTTGGCTGCAAAGTCCAGAGGAGGCCGGGCAGTGAGGGGTGCCCAGCCACCTGGTGGAAGAACTGGACTCCAGGGTCACACCCAAGTCTCTGCCATTGGGCCCGGCACTGTGGTTCCCAGCCAGTGTCTGAGGAGCCTTCCCAGTCCCCAGACCCCTCCCGGCCCTGCTGTCACACTCTTCCTTTTCTTCCTGGGCAGACCTGGGAGAAGAATTTCAGTCCCTCTCATACCTGTCAACCTCCCACTCACCTACTTCACAGCGTTTCCCAAGATAACCTTCAGGGCACTGGCAGACAAAGTCTGAGAAATACAGGGCCTGCCAACAGGTGCCTCCATTGAAGCACCGCGGCTCACTGCAACCTGTCAAGTACACACCAGGAAACCCTCATTACAGTCGGCCCTCGGTGTCCACAGGAGTGGCTCCAGGACACCCATACCAAACCCACACACCCAAGTTGCATAGTCAGTCTTGTGGAGCCATGCATATAGGTATCGCATCCCACAGATACTGTGTTTTCCATCCACCTTTGGTTGGAAAAAATCCACGTCTGAATGGACCTGCGTGGCCCAAACACATGTTGTCCAAGGGTCGGCTGTGCTTTCAGGGCAGCTCCAAGAACAATGTAAGTTAAAGTCTAAGGGTGCTCTCAAGTGCCAGGTGCTCTTCCATTCAGTCTACAGAAATTAACTCCTTGACTCACAGCAAACCATGACATGTGGACTCTGACCCCACACACACTTTACAGATGGGGAAACAGGCTCATCTAGTGGAGGCATGTGGCTAAGGCCATCCAGTCTTCTAAGGCAGAACATGACTGGAGCCTCCCTGTGCAGACATGAAAATGCTGGGACCACGGGAGTTGGGGTCTGGGCCTCCGAAATGGGATCCAGGTGGATACGTACTCTTGACAGGCACAGAGTGGCACTGCGGCCGGCCGCCGTTGCACCAGCAGTACTCCACTCGGCTGCTCCGGAGCATGGGGCGCAGCCACGACTCATGGTGCTGGTAGGTCATCTGTGTTTTCTCATCTCTGCAGATCGCTGCAACAAGAGACAAGACAGCCTTTCAAGATGTGGCTAGGAAGGCAAGCCTTGCCACCCTGGACCACTGAGAAAAACCCTCACTCACTCCTGAGAGACTCCATTGTGTCTGCCTTTCTTGTGGTAATGGGAGACAGCAAACACCAAATACTTGTCACCAAAGACCCCTTTTATTGTTTTTACTGTGATAGGCTCTTCTTCTGAAAGAATTTATCTACACAATACATTTACTAAGTAATCCTCTAATTTTTCATTTTATTCTATTTTATTTTCTTATTTTAGAGAAAGGTTTCACTCTTTCACTGAGGATGGAGAGCAGTGATGCAATCACAGCTCACTGCAGCCTCAAACTCCTGGGCTCAAGCAATCCTCCCGCGTTAGTCTTCTGAGTAGCTAGGACTACAGGCATGTACCATCACACACAGTTTTTATTTTTTATTTTTAGACAACGGGTCTTGCTATGTTGCCCAAGCTGGTATAAAAATCCTGGGCTCAAGTGAAGCTCCTACCTTGGCTTCCCAAAGTGTTGGAATTATGAGTATGAACCACAAACTTTTTTATTTTAGTGAGTCAAAAATATGCATACATGTACAACTGCCTACCAAAGTTTTTCATCCACATGAGTATTACCACACAGAAATGATGCATTTTTGACCCAAAACAAAGGAAATGGACATTTTAGTCTTTGCAGCAAATGTGGCATTGCCATCACTATTTTTGGTATAATGAAGAGTTCAAGTATTCCCATGAATATTGGTTTTCTGTTTTTCTCTTTCTCTTTTTTTATTTTTTGTGTCAGAGTCTCACTCTATTCCCAGGCTGGAGTGCAGTGGCATGCTCACGGCCACCCCAGCATCAACCTGCTGGGCTCAAGCGATTCTTCCACCTCAGCCTTCCAAGTGGCTGGAACTTCAGGTGTGCGCTACCACACCTGGCTAATTTTTTGATTTATCATTGAGATGAGGTCTCGCCAAGTTACCTGGGCTGGTCTCAAACCCCAGGGCTCAGACAGTCCTTTCGCTTTGGCCTCCCAAATTTCTGGGATTACAGACTTGAGCTACCGTGCCTGGCCCTCTTTCTCTTTTCAAACCGGAATGCCAACTTGAAAAAGACTTTGCTTTTAATTAACTGAAAATGTGACATATGTTCGTTATAAATATAAATAAAACCCTCAATCCTTGTGAAGGTCTGCTGAGGCTGATGCCCTTGTGGCAAATGCTGTGCTATCCAACACTGAGGGTGCTGAGAGTCCAGGTGTGACTCACTGTGGGGAAACTAACATTTTACAGGGTGTTGAAAACTCTTCCTGACCCAAGGAACTCGGTCATGAAGGAGGGAAGATGAGGCCCTGTTGATAGTTTTGGGCCTGAAGCTGGACCTAGGGTTCTTCAAATCAGAGTCAAGACAGCCAACTGTGAGCATTTTTTATTCTTGGTACCCTAATGGGAATGTTCCTTAGCTTTCTAGAGTCAATGCTAGACATGGACTTAGAGGCTACACCACGTCTGTGAGGAGGCCCAGGGCAGTTATCCCCATTTGACCTACAGAAGGAAAAAAACATTGAGTGGACTGTGGCAGGATCACAGCCTGGTTGAGGACCCAGGGACACAGACAGTCATGGCCATGGCTGTCCTGGTTCTGCTCCTGGGCAAGTCATGTGCCCTCTCCTGGCTCTGCTGTCTCCTCTGTACAATCAGGGCCCTGGGCCACTGCTGGTCCCTGACAGCCTGGTGCCCTGAGATCACCCAAGGCCTGCTCCTCTCAGAGCCCATCTGCAGTCCACAGCTGCTGGATAAAGACACAGGCATCTTCACAGAACCATGCTGGAAGCGTCCACCTTCAAATGGTAAGCGGATTGTAGGGAGAAGATGAGTCCCTACAGGGACTGAAGCACTAGGACCCTGCCCCACCTCCACAGCCCCTCCAGTCACCAGCATCACCTCACCTCGGTAAGATCTGGCTCCTCTTCTGAATCGAGTGTGGACTTCCTGCAAGAGACCAGATGTGGAATCAGGATCAGCACCACTGGTGTCCTGAGGACACAGGCAGCCCAGTCAGAAGTCCCAGACACCTGCCCATCAGATGCACCTGGCGAGCTGGCCCAGGTGCTGTCTATTCCTTTGACCCCTGCTCTGATTCCTCCCATCCTTCCGACAGTGCTGCCAGAGTGGCTTACAGTGTGCAGGAAGTGTTTTCTATCTGTGCCATCCAACACGCAGCCATGAACTGCATGGGCCATTGAGTGCTAGGAATGTGGCCAGTGTGACTGAGCAACTGGATCTGTAATTTTAGTTTTACATTTACATGGCTACTTGTGGTTAGTGGCTACACACTGAGCAGTGGAAGTGTGGCTCCCCCAGATGCTCCCTCTCTAGAGCCCTGCTTTAGAGGTGGAGATGTTGCTCGTGTGGCCTTCCGTGATGCCCATTTTCGGAGAGTGTGTGTGATGCTTCCGTCTGAGCTAGATCACAAGCAGCACACGGGCAGCTTGCCTGCTGCTGTGGCTTGAAGCATTTGTACTGTCTTTTGTAAATAAAGTTGGCCCTCTGTATCTGCGGGTCTCACATCTGTGGAGTCAGCCAACCATGGATTGAAAGTGTTCAGAAAATAAATAAAAAATAACAGGCTGGGAATGGTGGCTCATGCCGGTAATCTCAGCACTTTGGGAGGCCAAAGTAGGATTGCTTGATATCAGGTGTTCAATAACAGCCTGGGCAACATAGTGAGACCTCATCTCTAAGAAAAATAAAATAAAATAAAAATTAGCTGGGTGTGGTAGTATGTGCCTGTAGTCCCAACTACTCAAGAGGCTGAAGCTGAAGGATCACTTGAACCCAGGAGGTCGATGCTGCAATGAGCCATGATCACAACATTGCACTCCAGCCTGGGGTACAGATCGAGACCCTGTCTCAAAAACAAAAACAAAAAGCAGTAACAACAAAATGCAACAATAAAAAAATAATACATGTGGAAAATACATTATTGCAACTTTTTTTTTTGAGTTGGAGTCTCACTCTGTTGCTCAGACTGAAGTGCAGTGGCCACTCCCAGCCACTGCAACCTTGCCTGCTGGGCTCCGGCGATCCTTCCGCCTCAGCCTTCCGAGTAGCTGGAACTACAGGCGTGTGCTACCATGCCCGGCTAATTTTTTGATTTATTGTAGAGATGAGATCTCGCCAAGTTGCCCAGGTGGGTCTCAAACCCACGGGCTCAGGCAATCCACTCATCTCAGCCTCCCAAAGGCACGGGATTACAGAGTGAGCCACCGAGCCCGGCTTATTGCACCTATTTGCATGGCTTTTGCATTGTATTAGGTATTCTAAGTACTGTAGAGATGACTAAAGGATACAGAGGATGTGTGTAGGTTATAAGCAAGTACTGTGCCATTTATATCAGGGACTTGAGCATCCCTGGATTTGGGTATCATCGAATATCCTAAAACGTATCCCCCATGGACACCAAAGGATAACTGTACTTTGTGAATTAATTCAACACACTCTTTAGAAGCAGCTCCCAAGAAGTCAACCGCTGGCGCGGAGTGGAGATAAAAGCTGTTTACTAAGGCCGGGCCTGAGTTCCATGTGCCTGTTCAGAGGGGAATGCCTATGTGTCCTGCAGTTGCACAACAGGAGTGCATGTGTGTCCTACAACTCTGCAGACCCTTTGTCCTTGTGCCTCTCCACTTGGACACTGGTCCCACCCTGAGGCTGGGATGGATGCAGCCTCCAAGTCCCACTGAGGGGGGTCTGGAATGTCATAGCTCAAGGAGGTGCTCAAAGATAGGCGGTCACACCTGGCCCGGTGAAGAAAAGACGGCTCTGCAGAGCAGCAGCACACACACGAGCCCACGCTGCATCCTGGGTCTCACTTCTCCACAGTGTCCCTTAAATTCTGGAAGAGGAAGAAAAAGGGCTTAATCGTGTGGAGCAAGGTCAGAGTGCAACAGGAACCAGAACTGCGACATCTTGGCTGGGTCTCTCCAGGGTCAGCTCCCAGTAAGAAATGCCAGGACAGGGTCTGCAAAAGAATCTTTTAAAGTTGTCTATAATTTAAATTGTGGTAAAGTCTAAATAGCACACAATGCACCAGCTTTTCCAGTGTGCCACTCGGCAGCATCAGGTACTTTCACTGCTCTGCACCATCACCACCATCCAGCACCAGCACTGTTTTGTCCTCCCCGCCTGCAACTCTGTCCCCTCATCTGCTCCCCATGTGCCTCCCTCAGCCCTGTTTCCATCTCTGAGTCTGACACTCCATGCACATCTGGGAAGTGGAACCACACAGCATCTGCCCTCCTGTGCTGCTGCTTCCACTCAGCATCCCATCCGAGGGGCCTCTGAGCTCACAACAGCCTTCCTTTTTGAGACTGAAAGATGCTCCCCCATCTAGATGGACCACATGCTGTTTATCCACTCATCTGCCAATAGACTCTGGGTTGCTAGGAGGTGATCTTGCCCAAGGCTTTCTGTAGGCCGAAGAGCAGACGCTTCTTGGCAGCCAAGGACCACAGTACACTTGTCTTGCTTTCCTGGAAGAGTTTTCCTGCCCTGGCGTGACTAGGGGACCTTAGTAACATCTTCTGAGCCCTCCTAGAGGAAGCTGCGCGGACCCCATTGCTAGCCCATCCCAGGGCCGGTCTCCTCAAACCACCCAGCTCTTGCACACGGTGTGGGGCCTGCTTCCATGTCTGAGGGTCTCCCTGTCCAACAAGGAGGGGCTCCCTCCACCACAGTCTCACACACACCACTGTTCCCTCAGAACAGCTGGCTCCTTTTTTTATGGACTGCCACAGATCTGGCAAAGTGCACATTTGCAGGATGCAGAGGAGCCATCTGGCGTTTGGTCGTTAAACTCAGCTCTTCCTGGACCCCAAATACCCAGTTTCCGTTTGCCTTTCCCCAGTGATTTGCCCTCAGCAGCTCAAAGTAGGTTAGTCGGTCGGCTGTTATGTCATGGTCTTCATGGTCTGCGGCCCTCTCACTCCTCCGTCCTCAGGAATTAAAGTCAAGCCTTTCTCCCCAGACTCATTTCCCCTCCGTCACAACAGCCATGGAACCCACCCCTCCCCTTCATCCCGAGGTTCCTAAGGGCTGTGGCTCCCAGTCTCAGACTGTGTCTGGCTCTGGCTTTTTGAGAATGTCTTCCAAAAGAGCCACCCTGTTGGCAGTGACCTTCACCTCGTCCATCGCACAGGGAAGGGCACACAGAAGGGCAGGGTGAGGTGGGAGGCTTTGTGCCGCCTGATGCTTCTGGGCTCCAGAGGAGCGGGAGGGCGCTGGGGGGAGGGGAGAGGGCTGCCCAGGACCTGCACAACAGCCACTCTCAGCTGGAAAGGAGCCTCCCCTCCCCCCAGCAACAGAGGCTCCTGCCCCACCCCCGCCCTAGCCAGGCCTCCTGCCCCTGCCCCATCACACAGGACACAGAGGGGCAGTCCCCGGGCCTTGGATCTCCCGCCATGCCCAGGGCCTCATCCAGGCTGGGCTGAGGAAGCTCTCTGGACCCCTTCTGACCCAGGGGAGGCAGCAGTTCCCCCCTCCCAGCCTCGGCGGGTTCAGAAGAGAGGAGACAGGAATCCCTGATGACTCTCCTATCCTGGGAACTGACCCAGATTTTCTTTCTCAGCTTTCCTCAAATTCTCCCTTTTAAACATTTCCCAAAACTCCTCTTAGATTTCCCTTCTTGATTCCATCCTATTACTTACCACCTTTTAAAAATAGATCCTCTTAAATGTACCCCCCTTTCTTTGTGGTGCTCACATGTTTCCAGCCTGCCCTACCACGAATTCTGGCAGGCCCTGAGCATGGGGAGAGCTGCAGCCTGGGGACTTTTTCAGGGATTCTGGATGGAGCAGTGAGTGAGGAAAGAGCCCCCAGCTGAACAGGGACTCGGCTCTCCATCCTGCCTTCCAGATCAGCAGGCCCTTTCCAGACACTCCTGCCCTGCACCCGGGGCCCCACTGCTTCATTGCAAGAACTCAAGGTCCTCCTGGGGGGGATGCAGTTCTAGAATTTGGAAAACTGGGTGGAAAGTGAGGGATCCACACATGCTTACGGCCTGCCTCCCCACAGGGTGCAGCCCCTTCCTGATGGGGTGGGGGAGGGGTGCGACTGGGGCTGTGACAGGCACCACAGCTGCAGCATGTTTGGCCCCTTTGACAACTGAACGGTCTGCACATGGGGCAGAAGCATGCTGTGTCCTCTGTGCCCAGGTGAGTTGGAGATAGGTCTCTCATCTTCCTGGGCCTCTTCAGGTCTTCCTGGGTCTCTAGCTGATTTGGCGCCAGCGAGTCTCACCCCAGCAGTGTGATAGCTCTGACTGCACCATACGCAGGCGATTCTAGCAGCTGGACGACCGCGTGGGGTGAGGATGACAAAGAAATTAGTCATCCGGACAGCAGAAGAGCAGTGCAGTCTGAAGACAAGAGAGCGAGAAGAGAGGGAGGAAAATGTGACCTTGTTTTGCCTTTGCTAGAGAGGTGGGTGTGGAGGTCTGGGGGCAGTGACAGACAAGCAGAGTGGATACCAGAGCTGTGGACTCAGACTCAGGCCACAGGGCGTGGCCCTGGAAGACCACAGGCCCACAAAATGGAGACCCACATGTGATTTGGAGGCCAGGATGGGAGACAGGACTGGGGGAATCAATGTGAGAAGTCCTGCAGAGGCTCATTCACACATGTACAGACTTGTAAATGTTTTTATGTATTCTCTTCCTTTTGCTGTATTTAAATTTTCCAGAATCATCAAAGAACTAAAAAAGCAGGCAAGGAGGAAAAAGGAAGGAAAGAGGGAAGAAGGGAAAGAAAGAAGGAAAGCAGGGAGGCGGGAAGGCGGGAGGAGAGAGGGAAGGAAAGAAGGAAGCAAAGAAGGAAGGAAGGAAGACACTGAGGGTGGTTGGCTGAACTGGGCTGGGACCCCTGCATCACTGTGAGAGGAGCAGTGGAATGGTCGTAAGACCTGGAATTCCAGCACCTAAGTCTCCCACTCAGGCCAGCCCGCCTAGTGCACAAAGTTGATTTTTGCAGACTTGCATCTCTGCCGGATGGAGCTCAGCAGACTCGAGGTTTGGCAAGTTGACAAAGAGTCTGCACAAACCAGAAAAACAGGGTACATGGCTCAGCAAAGGCAGCTCCGGGTGTGTGGGCAGGCACCCTGTGCAGGACACAACCCACACGCCTGTGCTCACCGGCCTGGCTACTTCCAGCATGCGTGTGTGTCCCCACGGGAGCAGCTCTGTCTTCGCTGGAAGCCATGTTTGGTCCCATTGACCACAGCAAAGCGATCTGTTCCCTGGCCCCCTGAACAATCCGTGAGTAACGGCAGTTCTGGGGCATGTGGGAAATGGTCTGGTAATCAGGGATAGGAGCCTTGTGGCGAGCTGACTCTTTCATGGGGTACCACCATTCCCAGAGCCAAGATGCACACTAACCAAGTCCATGGTATCCATGTCTGCAGAGGTCATGTGAGGGAGCTGATGACTGGCGGGGCAGGTAATACTTGTTTGATCTGGAACAAGCAAAGTCCTCAGAGAGGCAGGCATTTATCTGGAGGAAAGATCTGGGAAAGTAAGCACGTCCTGCCCCAGGGCCTTTGCATGACCCTTTCCCTTCTCTTTTTCTTTTACCTCCTCCCTCTTCCCCCATAAAAATAGCCTGTCAGAAAAGGAATGTATAAACCCAATCATATAAGGCAAAAAATGACTGAACAAAATGTGCTGCCCTTCCAAGAAACAATCTATGTTTTGTGATGGGAAACCTGCTCCCAGCGATGCAAAGCCATGTGGGCTGGATGCTCCAAGGTTGCTCCAGGGCTGGTGTCTTGTGGTTTCTGTTGTTGTAAGGGTGTGGACATGCTGTGTGAACTGGGAAACTCCTGCAACTATCGCCTTAGTTCTGCTTTTTAGATTATATCGGAAAGTAATTTTCAATAAAGGAACAATTCACATGCAATCAATAAATCAATCTAATTGCAAATTAGATATAGCTTAGACAAAGGTCATGTACCTAAATTTAGAAGATACTTTGGAGAAAATTCTGCCCTGATGGAGGGGGAGCAGGGCATGCCAAGAAAGAAAGAAAGAAAGAAAAACATATATATATATATATATATATTAGAGGCAGAATCTCACTATGTTGCCCAGACTGGTCTCAAACTCCTGGACTCAAACGATCCTCCCGCCTCAGCCTCCTGAGCAGCTGGGATTACAGGTGCACACACTGCTCCCAGCTCTGCCCTAGAAGTTATTGCAACTACACTAACAATTAATGCAGTGCAACTGACCCAGATGATGGTGAGCAGGAGGACTGGAGTCCTTACTCCTGCCAGCAAGAAGGCAGAAACATGAGCAAGCTAGAGGAGGGGGACATCTCAAGGGAAAAACAAAAGCAAGTTGATACTATGATCAAATGTTGCACCATGTGCAAGATCTGCTACATTTATCTTTGGGCAAGGAGATTCTGAGGTTTTTGTTGCTTTGCAAAACCTCTCTCTGGAAATCTGAGTAAGAGAGAGTCAGCCTCTAAAAGTACCAATACCCGAAAATGACTCATGGCATTAAAACGCACACCACCCTCTCCCACTGTCCCCTCCTCCAACTGCCATAGCCCAGATGGATGCCAACAAATTAGAAAAGAAGTGGTCAGAGCTCTTTGGAACGACCAAGGTACATTGTTTCTAGAGCAGGATGACAGCCGGGATGGGTTGTGGGGGGAGGAATGAGGACTCAGAAAGGGTGGGAACTCAAGCCAGAGTCAGACCCAGGACAGGAACCTGGAACCTTGTAGCTCCAGGCCCACTCTCACAGGCCCTGCTTGTCACAGAGGCTGGCTCTTGGAATAAAAACCACCTTGAAAAACCACCATCATATAAGCAATTCTTAACTTTTCAAAAAGGTAATCTTCTCTAGTCCGGTGGTTATTTGAACAGGGTTCTTTATAACTAGAAGAGAGGAGAGGAGGAGTCTGTTTCTCATCTCATTTGATCAATTCCAAGAAGGTAAACAAAATAGAATCCTCTCAGAGCTGGGCAGTGTGTGCACCTGTAGTCCCAGTTACTCAGGAGGCCAAGGTAGAAGGATGACTTGGAGCCCAAGAATTTTAGACCAGCCTGGACAACATAGTGAGACCCTGTCTCAAAAACTAAAAGAAGAAGAAGGATCCTTTCTTGACACATCCTGCCCCCACTCATCAAGGCAGAATTTTCTCCAAATCATCTTCAAAACATAAGTACATGACTTTCGTCTAAGCTATGTGAAATTAAACTCGGAGAAACAACACTGGGAATCTTCAGTTGCCATCTCCTCAACACTCCATTGTCTGCCAGGTTATCCTGGTTATTTGGAGGAAAAGGAGAGTACTGGTGTGGGTCTAGGAAAATAGATGTCTATCCTGCCTCCTCCTATGATAACAACAAAAGAAACCCTTTCCCAATAAACTTAGATCCTCCTGAAGAAAACACAGGGTGCTGCTGGCAAAAGCTAACTCAATCAGTCAGTGCAATAAAATGTTGACCCTACAGTCGAAATTTAAACAAGTCCTGAAATCTAAAGTGGATCTAAGCGGGTGTCTTGTTAAACAATGCAGGCAGTTCCTCATGTTCCTTCCACTCCTTAAAGTAAACACCACTGCCAGGTAATTTAAACACGCAATAATTGGATAATTCTCCAGTTTACTGCCGGATTTCAACACACTTGAATCAGGAAATAGTGATCGGAAGCTTTCGCTTATCATTGCATGGGTTTGTCTGCATTTTAATGGCCTTACGTGAAAGTGACATTACAGCGCTGAAAGAAGTGTGGTCAGTGCCACCCCTAGGCAGGTGCTGGAGTACCTTACACTTTCCAGACACAGAGTTGGCAAAGCCCTCTCACATCCATTAAGTCGCTTACAGCAATATTACTAGCTCATTTTTACAGATGAGAGAACTGAACTTCAAAGGTGTACGAAGGACTTGCCCTGAGGTAACATGGCCTGTAAGGGAGCATCAGGACTCACACCCAGGAAGATGCCCAGTTCTATGAAGAGCCTAACACTCCACTCAATGATAAGGTCCTAATGTGCTCTGGGTGGGGATTTAAGATCAGGAAGTCATTAAGGGACACAGCGTCGACTCCTGCCCGGAATCCCCAGTTGCACTACAGGCCCCTTACCCTCTCTGAGCCTCAGTGTCCAGGGTTTTCTCACAGGTTGATCATTTCCACCCTGCTGAATTGTGATCTTAGAGCAGGAGCAGTGGAGCCCTGCCCTAAGCCTGGGCAGAGAGGGGTGTATTGTACTTGCTGCCTCTGATGACCTTCTGAGGAGCACCAAGGGCTGCAGCTCTCCCGGAACAGCCCCAAACTGCTGAGGCAAAGGAGGTACCTGGCCCCCCGGGGTTCTCCTCATGGCCAAGCGTGACACCAGGTCTTGGTTCCTGGTTCACCTGGATACTGTGATGACCAGTAGCCGGATGCAATGCAGCTGGTATAAAGTGTCATTCCCTCATCCGTGTTCACAGGGCAGCATTAGCGGGAGTCATTGTTTACTGATTATGGGGTGGCGTCTTTTATCTTATTTGTAATCTGTTTTTTAATTTGACTTTCCCAGGCCCACTTGCCCCGCACATACTGGGGCCCCTGCAGGTTCTCAGGGGAAGCCGGAACTAGCGACAGCTGGGAGTCCAGACCATCACTCCAATAAGGCAGTCTGACACAGACCACATCATGAAGACCAGAGACGCGGTAAAAGAACAATGAGAAAACCAGAGGTTCCCAGAAAACGGTCAGTTTTTCTCCCAGCAGCCCAGGTGGTGAGCACTGGCCCTGGCCACAACAAAGCCAAATAAAACACATTTCTCTTTTTGGTGATAGTGACAGAAAGGGAAGCCAGCAGAGATCAAGTGACCAGTAATCCCTCTCTTCTAGATTATTTATACTGAGTTGCTGGATGTGCTCTGAGTCCCAGCACCCAGCCTTGTCCTCTGCCTTCTGAAACTCAGCTGACATCCTACTGCTTATTTAAAGACCACTGAAGGGCCAGAGAAGCTGTGAGGTGCCATCCTCCCTGTGCTTATCAAACCCCCACAGTCCCCGCCCCTGCACCGTGCCTCAAGCCCAGCATGGGCTGCCTTCCCCTTCTGCACTCAGCGTCCCATTCACCATCCCATGGACACTGGATGCCTGCCATCCCCAGCACAAGCTCTGGTGATATAAAAACATGGTGCTGCGTCCTTAAAGAGTCATAGTTTAGGAGTAACTAGGCATGTGTAGCACGGTACAGGCTGTGCTGTGCTGTGCAGGGGGTGGGATAGAGAGGAATGTGGAGGAGGGTATCTATGCAGCTGTGTTCAAGTGGGGGATGGCCAGGGCAGGCCTTCTGGAAGGCACATATAGAAGTTGTTAATTGCTGGACACGGTGGCTCATGCCTGTAACCCTAGCACTTTAGGCAGCTAAAGTGGGAGGATTGCTGAAGCCCAGGAGTTCAAGACTAGCTTGGGTGACATAGCAAGATCTCATCTCCACAAAAAATTAAAAAATGAAAAATTAACCAGGCATGATGGCACGTGCCCGTAGTCCCAGCTGCTTGGGAGGATTGCTTAAACCTAGGAGGTCAAGGCTGTAGTAAGCTGTGATGGTGCCACAGCCCTCCAGTCTGGGTGACAGGGTAAGACCCTGACTCGAAAAATATATATATATATTTTTAAAAAGTTGTTCCTTGAACAAAAGTAGGAGACAGCCAGACAATGAAGGGTGTCCCTGGCAGAGCACACTTCATTGCTTGGGGCCTGGGGTGGCAGCAGAAGCAGCCAGAGCTCCTCACTCTTCAGTACAAACACCTGTCAGTGGGCAAGGGGGTGAGGTTCACACTCCTAGGCTCTCCCTCAAGGCTGTCCCTAGGTGTGGTTTGGAATCTCTGAAACTTCCAAGGGTCTAGGGGCCTTCAGGGAAGTTCAGTGTGGATTCTCTAATGTCTGGTTGTGAGTAAAAGGAATGTCTGTGACTATACAAGAAACAGGAAAGGCTCTTGATACAAAGGTCTCCCAGCATCCAGCTTCAGCCAGCCTTAAGGGATCACCCCAGAGGCCCCAGGGGAATCAGCTCCAGGTCAATCCCCACACAAGCCGCTGAGAGAGCATCAGGAGCCTCACAGAGCCACCTGTGCCTGTCGGCGAGGCCTGGTGGCTGAGGGTCAGCTCTGGATCTGGGCCACTGACATGTGATCAACAGCCAGGCAGCTGCCACAGACACACAGTCACACAAGTTCTGTAGGAAAAGCAACCGGGCAGCCCGGCCAGCACCAGAACTGGTGCGAGGCCTGAGCTGTGCCTTCAAAATGTATGCCCCACGCTTGTTTCATTTTCTCCCTGTCATGGGTGCTGTTTTTCAGGGGATCAAGAATTGGGTTTCTCTGTCCCTTTACTATGTTCTACAGAAGTTTTCCAGGCAAGATCATAGAATATGAAGCATTCACAATATCATTGGGAGAGTGTGCTATCCGTATATGGGGGTAGACAACTGAGCCGAGATCAGTGGACCATGGGGGCTTGACTTGGGTTGGCCCAGGGACAGATCCGTCATTAAGCTTCTTTCCAGCTCTAATTCTCTGAGTCTAAATTATCCTCACTCTTCTTCCTGGTGTGACTAGAGACCCACCCCGTGGTTCCATGAACTAGCTGGTTGACTAGGAGGAGGTGAGTAGCCTGAGATGAGGGACAGAATTCTTCTCCTCTGTATACAAAACTAGTGTCTCCAAGAAGGAATGAGCAGGATGTGCTGGTCCCTCGGGGTCCCACCTGCCTTCCAAAACAGGGCGAAGTCACACCCAGAAAATAAACATTGTGTTCTGAGACTGCTGATGCACAATGCCAAATTGTCAAAGGAAAATTCAACATTTCACCTAAAACGCAAATATTTCCTCACCACCAGCTCCCTGGCACCTCGGAGGAGCACGTGGATTTTGAGTGGCACTGAGTCCCATGCTACTACCTGTGAAGCCAACACATAGGAAGTGCCCTGCACATACCCTGGATCTTTGTTTTTGTTTTTGTTTTTGTTTTGTTTGAGTTGGAGTCTCACTCCATCGCCCAGGCTGGAGTGCAGTGGCATGCTTATGGCCATCCCAGCGTCAACTCACTGGGCTCTGGCAATCCTTCCGCCTCAGCCTTCCAAGTAGCCGGAACTACAGGTGCATGCTACTGCACTCAGCTAATTTTTGATTTGTTGTAGCGATGAGGTCTTGCCAAGTTGCCCAGGCTGGTCTCGAACCCATGTGCTCAGGCAATCTGCTCGCCTCGGCCTCCCAAAGTGCTGGGATTACAGGCTGAGCCACTGAGCCCAGCCACACCCCAGATCTTTGGAAGCCCTGAAACTAGTGCTGCACCTTCCAGATTGAGGAACCTGGTCCAGGGACCCCTTAAGTTGCTATAAAACCCCCTGATAAGCAACTCCTGTTGGCAAGTTAGTAACAGGCCTCAACTGGACAGTAAGTGTTCCCAAATGTGCTCCAGTCCTAGTTGGTCATTTACAAAAAAAAAAATAAATAAATAAAAGTCCCAATGGTTATGGTGGCTTCAAATCACTACCACCAAGGTGTGCCTGGGTTGCTTGCCCCATCATCGGAAATTTGCTGGTCAGGCCAGGCACGTTGGCTCATGCCTATAGCCTATAATCCCAGCACTTAGGGAGGCCGAGGTGAGAGGATTGCCTGAGCCCACAGGTTCAAGACTAGCCTGGGCAGCTTGGCAAGACCTCATCTCTACAATAAATCACAAAAACTAACTGGGCATGATGGCACAGTTCCAGCTACTTGGAAGACTGAGGTGGAAGGATCACCTGAGCCCAGCAGATCAAGGCTGCAGGGGCTGTGAGCGTGCCACTGCCCTCCAGCCTGGGTGACAGAGTGAGACTCCAAAAAAAACACTGGCCAGTCACAGTGGCTCAGCCTGTAATCCCAGCACTTTGGGAGGCCAAGGCAAGAGGATTGCCTGAGCCCGGGGCTTCAAGATCAGCCTGGGCAACTTGGTGAGACCTCATCTCTACAATAAATCACAAAAACTAGCCAGGTGTGATGGCGCACACCTGTAGTTCCAGCTACTTGTAAGGCTGAAGCGGAAGGATCGCCGGAGCCCAGCAGGTCGAGGCTGCGGAGGCTGTGATTGTGCCACTGCACTTCAGCCTGGACGACAAGAATGAGACTTCAACTCAACAAATAAAAATAAAAATAAATTTGCTGGTCATGGGTCTGCTCATCAACATGTCAGGCCTGGGAATCAAGAGATCCAGGGCCCTGCATCTGTGAGGTCACATGCTAACAGCAGGCTGATGAGACTCCTAGCTACTCCCCTATGTAGGACTGTCAGGACAGTGGTGAAAAGGCCCAGAGCAGCACAGATGCAGGAAGACTGGTGTGGGCCCCACAAAGTCAGCCTAGCTGATCTTGGGGACTCTGACAGAGAAGGAGTGCTCTGGAGAGAGGGCAACTCCTGAGACTTTGGACCAGAGATTTATCATTTGATTCAGAGATCAAAAGGCTGGTGTCTCTGAGAACATTTTAGGTGGAATAAATTGATGGGTGGGATGGAGCTACTTGTATTTCAATATTCAAGCACCCCTGCTGGTGCCTAGTCTGACTCTGCCCTCCAGGAAGCACACCCAGCAGCCCACTGTGTATTGATTCTGCAAAGTCAGGGTCTAGATCCCAGGAAGAGTCTTCCTGCCACAAGCAAGGCTAGTTGGGAAGTCACCTTTGAGGGGAGTCCATCTGACAGTTGTATTTGCAGGATTTCTCCCTGGGATTGCCAGTCCATGCACATATACACATGAACACACACACGCACACATGCACATATAAATGTATTTCTGTCATCAATCAGCAGCAAGAGACAACCATATTATTCCAAACTGGCCACCAAGTAACTCACCTAGTAAGCACACTTTTTTTGTGCTTGAGTTTGTCATCAGCTACCTGGGAACCCAGCATGTTTACCCCCTTCCCTTCCTCCCTCTCTCTCTGCCTCCCTGTGAGGTTAAGAAAACAAAGATAATAACAGTGAAAATCGAGAGGACCTTGATAAGCTTCCTGCAGAGTGCTCCAGAATAAAAGACATTGATGTCATCTTTCCCTGTAATTGAAAAGACCCTGAGGGAGGCTAAGCTGCCCTCGAGATGGGGGGCGGGGGTAGGGAGGAGATCAAAGGATTTTCTCTACCCTGACTGGGGAATGTGCTGCCTTAAAAGCCCTCCCCTTCTCTCCGGGCACCCAGTGAATTATGCCCTAGAGGTAAGGCACACTCTCTGCCCCATCCTCAGCCTCAGTTTCCTCATGCGTCTCTTGAGGGAGGGGTGCACCGGTCCACCCCAGGGGACCCTCCTGGCTGTGCAATCACTTGTCCCAGGCAGCCGATTTGGCATTCACCAAATGCTCCGTAAGTCAGAGGGATTCCCACAGTCGGTCACTTTCCCCTTTACTTTGCACACAGAGATTGCACCAAGGAATGCGTCCCTCCCTCTCTTCCCTGACCCCTGCCCTCCAAGACACTCCAGCCATCCCAGTTACCCACAAACACAAAAGAAATCACCACTTAGGAATGAAGCCTAGGGATCCCCTCCTGCCTGACTTACAAAACCTTTCTTCCTAGGCTCAGTGTGCTGGGAAGACTTTGAGGAGAGAGAAGAGCCAGAAAGCAAGGCACAGAAACTCAACCTACCACAGCTTCTGAGTCCTTCCTTCCAGGCAGAGGCTGTCTCCTCGGCTCTGGCTCCTGCAGGATCTCCACTCAATGGCCCTGAACAGCTCCAGCCTCCTTTAAGTCCCAAGGCAGGGGGTGGGACCGGTGGCCTGGTGGGCGGGTTTCTCGGTGGGAGGATGCCCAGTGGACAGGACCATGTGTGAGCCGGGCGGGCCTGTTTTTATACAGAAGGGGAGGAAGTTCACGGTGGAAGCAGCACAGAGATCCTGGCTCTGGGCCAGGCCGATTATTCACAGTCCTGATGTCATCGAGTTGCAGGAATTTGGGAGTTGGACAGGACCTCAAGAACCGTCTTCCTCTAGAAGCCTCATCAGAAGGACCCCCAGTACCAGCCAGCTCCAAGCCCCATCACAACGAAGGAGTGTTTACAGTAATAAAGGGGAACGGAGAGGTGGCTGAGAGGCTTGGATGGAGCCCCCAGGGCTGCAGCGCTTGGGTTTGGGGGAGGCGGTTGTCAAAGAGGCGGGCAGCCTTCCTGGGCACCTGGCTCAGCATCTGCTCTGGCTCTAGAATTGTATCTGTGTAGGGCAGGACTGCGCTGTGTGGCCTTGCAGGTCTTCCCCAGCCTTTTCGGTATCAGGGAGCAGTTTTGTGGAAGTCAGTTTTTCTACAGACTGGGGCCGGGAGCGGGGAGCGGGGATGGCTTTGGGATGATTCAAGTACATTTATTGTGCACTTTATTTCTATTATGATTACATTGTAATATATAATGAAATAATTATTACTATGAAATTATAAAATCATTTTTTGATATGAGTCTGCAAGCAATTGATTTATTATGGGCTCTGAACAGTCAAACCTCACTACTAATGTTAGTTCATACTTGCAACTGCCCCCCGGCACTAGCATCACCACCTCAGCTCCTCCTCAAATCATCAGGCATTAGATTCTCGTAAAGAGCGTGCAACCTAGATACCTCATGTGCACAGGTCACAACAGGGTTCATGCTCCTCTAAGAATCTAATGTAGCCACTGATCTGATAGAAAATGGAGCTCAGGCAGTACCTGCAAGCGATGGGGAACGCTGTCACTACAGATGAAGCTTCGCTGGCTGTGCAGCCAGGTTCCTAACAGGCCACGGACTGGTACCAGTCTGTGGTCTGGGGATTGGGTACTCCTGTTCCCAGTATATCCCAGAGGGCCTGGTGCTCTGCTCTGTGCCCTTCTTCATAGCCTGGTCTAAAGCTCCATCACAGCCACCATCCCTTAGTGAAACCTTTCCGTGCTGACTTTTGCATGTAAATGCTCCTAGAAATAGACCAGCTGCTTGCCTTGTTGATACCGTTTAGGTGACTGAGAAAGAAAAGTTGTGTGGTAGAGGGAAAGCCCTGGGTTTGAATCTGACCACGCTGGCCCTGTGCTGCGCCCTCAGCTGCTTTCCAACTATGCTGAGCTCTGGTGTTCACATCTGTTGGTCATATGAGGATCAGGGAGAAGCCACGCATGTCAGAATCCTGCACATCCTGGGCTCAGGAGCCGCGTGTTATCGCTGGCTGCTGTTTGGCTGAGGCGGGCCACATGAAGATGAGAGAGGTGAGAGGAAGAAGGTAAGAGGAAGGGAAGATTGGCAGAGGAAACTGAGGGTGGCCGGCTGCGCCAGCAGGGTCAAATCTCATCCATTCCCATCTTAAACATGTTCATATTAGTCAAGACCTGAGAGCAAATTTTGGGTAGAGAAGCACCCATGTCAAACTGTTTTTTCACATGTTTATCAAGCTGCAGCCTGCCAATGGTCAATGTAGAAAAGAGGCGATGTAGATGACTGCAGGGCACAGGTTGGGACCCAGATGAGCAGCGGCCACCCAGGGTTGTCGTGGGCTGTGGCTGCTTCCTGCTACGTGGCCTGCATAATGAGGGCAGAGACTTTCTGGGGCTGTGGAGGAGGGTGGAGATGGGGAGATCTCCTTCCGAATCCCTGGAGAAGACGGTTTCCACAGAGCAATCGCATTTCAATCCCAGATGCCCAGAGACTTCACTGGCTCCTCCTGCCCGGACAGTGACTTTCAAGGAACAGGACGTGGAGATTACTAGACTGCAAGGGAAAGAAAGAGGGCTTCCCATGACTGCCAGAATGTCCATAATTCTCCCTTCAGATTTTCAGCTCCCAATTAAAAGGCAACTCGATCAGATAATCTTCAAAATAGAGTAGGCGGATTTTGAGGAGGGAGGGCGGGCACAAAGCAGAAGACTGAGAGGAGAGGGTCTGGGGTCACCAGCAGGTGTCCTGAGCTCTGCTGAAATACACATGGGTGACTAAGACCTGAAGACTGGGTCCTTTGTGTTCCTCGTGAATGTGGGATGGGCTTCGCTCCGACAGATTCCCTCTGGGAAGCCTGGGGGCAAGGAGGCAGGTGCTGGGAGGCTGATAGTGGTACAATGGGAGCCTTGATTCTATCAAGGGGTTGCGGCAATTAGGAAAAAAAGGAAATCTTGGTGACATCACATCCTGGGAATACAGCATGAATGCCCTCCACTTTCAAGAAAGAAATAAAATTCAGGCCTCCATGACAAGGGGAGGAAGGGAGTGCAAGGAGACTGGATGGGAAAATCTGGAGGGGATTTCCCAGCAGGCTCTGGTCTGCAGGGTGTGCGAGCCACCGCGGCTGCAGGCAGAGAGTAGGTACTGCTCAGACACTGTCATTGGGGTGGATGGTGGGACAGGACACCAGGACAAGGACCACGCTAGATCCGGACCAGCTGAGTAAGAAATGACGTGATGTCTGTGGAAGCTTGAAGCTGATGACGAGGCGGTTTTGGACCAGAAGGCAGATATTTTATGTACAAACTGAGCAAGTTTAATTTTGGAAGCCATCTGATTTTTCAGGAAAAGGGGTGATGTCACGATGAGTCTGAGGTCAGTGTTGTGGCATACCTTGTCTAGTCCTTCTTCGAGACTGGAGACTCCAATTCAGGTTGGCTGCACCAGGTGTGTGGCTTCCACACAAACACTAAGAAACACCAAATATGATGAGCTGAATGGCAGGGAAGAGTCTTTTTTTTTT
>NW_007240947.1:57537-72868 GCF_000164805.1 Carlito syrichta
CCTTCCACCTCAGCCTTCCAAGTAACCGGAATTACAGGCACGTGCTACCACGCCCAGCTGATTTTTTGATTTATTGTAGAGATGAGGTCTCGCTGCCCAGGCGGGTCTCGAACCTGCAGGCTCAGGCAATTCACTCACCTCAGCCTCCCAAAGGCGCGGGACTACAGACTGAGCCACTGAACCTGGCTGGAAGAGACTTTAAAATGGTTATTCTTGTTAAGAATTGTTCATCAGGCTATACAGGAAAGTCTTTGCATTATTCTTGCAATTCATTCGTAAGTTTGAAATTATTTCAAAATGAAAAGTTAAAAATCAGATTATTGGCTAGGCATGTTTATAACTGTAATCCCAGCACTTTGGAAGGCTGGGGCAGGAGGATTGCTTGAGTCCAGGAGTTTGAGACTAGCCTAAACAACATAGCAAGACCTTGTCTCTAAAAAATTCAAAAAAATTACTCAGGCATGGTGGTATGCATCTGTAGTCTCAGCTACGTGGGAGGCTGAGGCAGAAGGATTGCCTGAGCCCAGGAGTTCAAGGCTGTGGTGAACTGTGATCATGCCACTGTACTCTAGCCTGGATGACAGAGTGAGATCTCAACAACAACAACAGCAACAACAAAACAACAGGGTGCAGTGGCTCAAGCTTGTAAACCCAGCACTTTGGGAAGCTGAGGCTTGGGCAATTCTTCCGCCTCAGACGTCCAAGTAGCTGGAACTACAGGTGCGCACAACCGTGCTCCGCTAATTTTTTGGTTTGTTGCAGAGATGAGGTCTCACTAAGTTGCCCAGGCTAGTCTTGAACCCCTGAGCTCAGGCAATCCTCTTGCCTATTCAAGCTGGGACCAGTCCAGAATCTCTCCGGCACTGGAAGGACATGACTGTTCACAGAGCATATCTGAAGAATAATGTGGAGTTATTCAGGAGTTTATTCAGATTCTTTTTGAACACATCTCATTTTTGGTTAATTCCTTCATGGAGGGAATTGGGTTATTCAGGTTGATTTATGGATTCTCTGAAATAGAACTTTCCTTCCTTGGCCCTCAGCTGCCTCCTTTGAGCTCCTGGCACACCCCGGAATGATCTTCAGATAGGCAGTGTTCTGGGCCCACCCTGGTGAGTGTGTTGGCCAGTGGAGAGGGCCAGCTGGAGAGCAGGAAGTCTACTTTCTTTCCTCTGAGATTCATGCATGACTGTGGGCAAGTCTGTTTCCCATGCTTAGCTGTATTCCTCGTGTTTCAGAGGAGAGCAGCAACTCACGGGATTGCTTGTATCACATAGGATGACATGAGAGAGAAGATGCTTCGAGACAAATGACCTGCAGGCGATGACTTAGCAAACTGTCTCATAAACAGCTTTTCACAGCTTTGTCCCTTTCTTATGTCTGTCCTCCTGCAAGGAAAAACCCCTTATTTTCAGAGTTGTTGAAAGAAACTAAAAATCACATCTGTCTCAAATGTTCCCAAACTGTCTTTTTTTTTTTTTGAGTAGACATCTCACTCTGTCACCCAGGCTGGAGTGCAATGACACGCTTATGGCCACCACAGTCTCAACCTGCTGGGCTCGGGTGATCCTTCTGCCTCGGCCTACCACACTCTGCTAATTTTTTGGTTTGTTGTAGAGACGAGGTCTCACCAGTTGCCCAGGCTAGTCTTGAACCCCTGGGCTCAGGCAATCTTCTTGCCTTGGCCTCCCAAAGTATTGGGATTACAGGCTTGAGCCACCACATCTGGCCCCCAAACTGTCTTCTAAGCAACATTGGTGTCACACACATGAACAAGCATCAGAGTTAATAGTATGTTTTCTTTTAAAAACAATACTACCACAAAATACAAGATAGCACAGGGGTAACTGGGAGGGTAAGAGTAAGGTATCTGAGAACTCTGGGCTTCTGACTCAATTCTTCTGTAAACCTAAAACTGCTCAAAGGATGTCTATTGACTTTAAAAATATTTATTTGCAGACGCAAAATATTTTCTGATATTATACTTTTTTTTTTTTTTGAGTTAGCGTCTCACTCTGTTGCCCAGGATGGAGTGCAGTGGCACAATCACAGCTCACTGCAACCTCTAACTCGTGGGCTCAGGAGATCCTTCTACCTCAGCCTCTAGAGTAGCTGGGACTATAGGCATGCACCACCATGCCCAGATAATTTTTTTTATTTTTTGTAGAGACAAGATCTTGCTTTGTTGCCCAGGCTGTGATACTATAGAATTTTTAATTGCTTTCATGTTATATTTTATAAATGCTTTCATGTTTCAGACATGTCTTATATTATAAAGTTATAGCACAATTATGTATGCATATGGCACATAAGAATGCAATACTTGTGCAGAAATTAACTGATCTGGAAGACCGTTCACTGTCATCTGCTTGTTTGTATATCCAAGTGTATCATATCTAATGAGCCTGCTGTTGGCATCTTGTAATTTTAAGGATGTCTGTGGTCAATTCCATTTAGGAAAATCAAACTCTTCTAATCCTTAAGCTTTACCTTTGCGGTCCCTGAGGAGTGACTTGAGTCACTGTCCTGGGCTGGGCTAGGCTTGGGCTCTGGGTCTCCTCTTCCCTGAGAAGTAGCTGTCCTGAGTTGCTGCCCTGGGCTGGACTGGGGCTCCAGTCTCTCTGCCCTGAGGAATGACTGTCCCAAGTTGCTACCTGGAGTTGGGCAGGGGTTCCAGTCTCTCTGTTCCGGTGGGCCCTGTCCTGCTGTACCTGGTACCACCAGACCCTGTAGCCCTGGACAGAGACTGTGCTTGTTTGCCTCCAGCCCTTCTGGTCATTTCTTTCTTTGTTTTAAAATAATCACAACACCAACAATAACCAAACCAAGTAGACACAGTCAGCCCCATCCCTTCTGACCCTGGGGTGACCCCAAGTGCCAGGTTGTGGCCATGGCCAGGAAGGATTCTCATCACTAAAGCCATGAGATCACCCAACTCCAGGGCAAGCATTCCAGGCAGGCCTGGTCACTTACGCAGGGAAGCGCTTGCATCAGCTCTGGTCACCGCAGGGCCTGCACGTGCTTGGGTGACAGCAGAGCTGCTGCTTGCGGGACCCACCTCTGGCAACATCACAGGTCTCCCTGCCCTGGCCTCCTCTCTGAGTCAGGCATTTTTGACCAGTGAACGCAGAGCTGGAGCTTCCCCGGCCCCTGTCCTCCCGGGGAAGGCTGCATGTTTCATAGAGATGCCCTTTCACCTCATTCTGGCAGAATTCGACATGTTTTTGCTATGAGGGGTTTGTACCGGTCCCAATGAGCCTGAGGTCGTTTTTTCAGCCTTCCTTTATCTAAGGGACGCAGGACTTCCTGTCTGATTATAGTCACAGGTTGTATGGATGGGCTCAATCACATCTCAGATGTCCCTCGTCCTGTCACTGTGTGTGCAAAAGTAGCTCAGTCCACACTTTTATTAGAAATCTAGGGAAGCCAGCAGAACACAGAGTATTGAATGGACACATGTGACCTGCATCAGCTGACCTGAGCTCTGATTCAGAAGGCCCCTATGGAAGCACCTGCTTCTTCACTTTCCCAGCTGTGTTGGAGAAATGCCCAGCCCACCACCTGAGGCATGAGGGCTCAAACAGGAAGTACCATGTAACAGGAAGAAATAAATCAGGGTAGAAATCACATGGCACCAACTTTTTTTTTTTTTTTTGAGTTGGAGTCTCACTCTGTTGCCCATACTGGAGTGCAGTGGCCGCTCCCAGCCACCGCAGCCTCGACCTGCTGGGCTCCAGCAATCCTTCCGCCTCAGCCTTCCAAGTAGCCAGAATTACAGGCATGTGCTACCACACATTTTTTGGTTTATTGATTTTTTGGTTTATTGTAGAAATGAGGTCTTGCTGCCCAGGTAGGTCTCGAACCCGCGGGCTCAGGCAATCCACTCACCTCAGCCTCCCAAAGTGCTGGGATTACAGACTGAGCCACTGAGCCCGGCTGGCACCAACTTTTAAACAATCACACTCCCCAAGGGGTCCACAGCACAGAAGAGACCAGAGCCCCAGGCCTGGGCAGTGACTTAGAACAGTCACTCCTCAGGGCAGGGGAGACCAGAGCCCTAACCCTGGCTGAAGGTTTGAAAGGCAATTGCTCTGACATAGTACTGGAGACCAAGGGAAGTGTGCTCCTCAGTAGAGAGTTGAGAGGACCTTGGGTATAGATCAAGAGGTGAAGTGCTTCAAAGGTATCAATGTGCACAGTGGTGATAGGTGGTTGAGTCTGGCAGAGGGCAAAGGGTTCAAGGATAGGAAAGTAGGTGCTGAGGAGGACCAGGAGAAGGGGAACAGAAGGACCATTGCACAGTCAGACCCCTTATCTGTGGGGGATGCGTTCCAAGACCCCCACGGATGTCTGGAACTGTGGGTGGTACTGAACCCTATAGATACGATGCTTTGTCCTTTGCATACATACCTGCAATATAGTTTAATTTATAGATTAGGCACAGCAAAAGATTAACAATAGCAAATTTTTAAAAAAGAACAATTATGTTCTTTTTTAAATGTTCTGTTATAAATATTAGGTGAATGTGGTTTCTCTCTTTCTCTCAAAATACATTATTGTCCTGTACCATGGGTAACTGAAACCACAGAAAGTAAAACTGCAGGTGAGGATGGACTCCTATAACATGAGCTTGGAAGGAAGGGGCAGGGGAAGCACAAGGTATTCTGAGTCACCAAAGAAACTCCAGATTATCACTAACTCCTTTAAAGAGAGAGAGAGAGACTCCCTATGTTGCCCAGGCTGGCCTTGAACCCTTGGGTTCAATTGATTTTCCTGCCTTGGCCTTATTCCTAATTCTTTTTTTTTTTTTTTTGAGTTGGAGTCACTCTGTCGCCCAGGTTGGAGTGCAGTGGCATGCTCATGGTCACCCCAGCATCGACCTGCTAGGCTCTGGCAATCTTTCCGCCTCAGCCTTCCAAGTAACTGGAACTACAAGCGTATGCTACCACACCTGGCTAATTTTTAAAAATTTTTATTTATTGTAGAGACAAAGTCTCACCAAGTTGCCCGGGCTGGTCTCGAACATGCGGGCTCAGGCAACCCAATCACCTTGACCTCCCAAAAATACTGGGGTTACAGGTTGAGCCACCGAGCCTGGCCATACCTAATTCTTGATGGTGGCCCTCCCAGTCACCACACCACCACTAGCATACCTAGAGGACAGGAACCATTTGAAGAGAAAAGAGAAAGAAAGGAAGGAGAACCACCCACGGAGAAGGGCAAATGAGGAGAAACAAGAGGCTTCCCTTGTGAGCCACTTGGCACACTCTCTGGTTGCAGCTGTGACGCACCTTAGGTAGAGCACTGTCCTCTACAGAGCTCTTTAATATACTCTGTCAAGTCTGTTCTTTACAAGTGTCATATCCTGTGGAAAGGACAGAAATGGTGTCCTTCCCAATTCACAGAACAGGAAGCAGAGGTACAGAGAGATCAGGCGGCCTGTCTGTGTCTCTGGTATGTGAGGGAGCCCATTGAGGCCAACCAAAACAGAGGTCTGGTCTCCAGCCAGGACCATGTGCACAGAGGTGTCCTGCGCCTCCTGTCACCCTCCAGCCCCTCCTAGGAAGCAGCTCAGATGAGGACTGAGCAAGTTGATGTTTTTTTCTGCCTTGCTTCCTGCAGAGCCCATGCCACATAAGAAGTGCTGGTGGTTTGGGGCCAGAAGGGAACGGCCACAGCAGGCTGGCTTGCCCAGCGACTTCCTGAAGCACACGCCACCTCTGTGTCTCCGTGCCTCTGTTCCTGAGGTCGAGCTCTTGTCCCTGCTAAGTGTTCCTGAGACTGTGCATGGTGTTTCCTCCTGCTCCTCTCACTCGCAGTTGGGAATAAACCCTATACCATTCCCGAGTCTTTCCACTGCCCTGCGCCCCCACCCCCAGCCCTGAGGCTCACGCCCCGGGGCAGGAGCCCCATCCAGGCACAAGAACCACTGCTTTCAGGGGCCACAGCCTACTGGCTGAGAGAGGGCACTGCCGGGCAACACAGCTGGAGTGGCACTTCGCCCTCATGCCTGCCTCCGCCCTGCCAGCCAGGGACAGCTCACTCTTTTCCATCTCCAGAGGTGCCAAAGGCATCCGTGGGCCCCAGCCCATAAAGCTGTCCATGCAGATGCCGGAGCCTCTGGGACACAGGACAGCAGGATGTTGCACCACAGGGAGCCGCCCTGCCTGTCATGAGCCAGGCTAAGCTGTCGCTCTCCAGCTGGGCCAGACCAGAGACAGGTGGGAGAGTGGGCCACATCTGGAACACATCTGCCAAAGGCCCTGCCATCCGCGCCACCATTGACACATCCAGCGAGGCCTGGGCCATGGCCTCCCACCCTGCAAGCAGCTGGCTTCTCAGAGCGGGCCTATTTGTAAGATGGGAAAGTCACCCACCACCCTCTACCCCCTGAGGGGTTTTGGAGGACCACGTGATCACTGTGGACACTATTGTCCAAGCACGATTTAAAGTACTTTTCCCTGTGGAGCAACTTCATAAAGCGTCCAGACCAGAAAGGAGGGAAGGGCAGAGAGGCTGGGGAGGTACTGTCACTATTGCACTCTTTGTTCAGGCTGCCAAGAGTCACACAGCTGTGCTCACAGGGTCCACAGGACTGGGGTCAGCAGTGCAGGCAGCATTTTCCCGAAGCCCTTCTGCCTCTCCTAAACAGGAAGTAGTGCCTGAGCGCTAGATTCCTAGAAATGATTAAGGTAGAGCAGTAAACACAAACACATCTGAAGTGGTCTCATTCGCTGGCAGTTGGATGAAAAGTCAAACACAACTGTTTTTTTTTTTTGACTCAGAGTCTCACTCTGTCGCCCAGACTGGAGTGCAGTGGCACGCTCCCGGCCACTGCAGCCTCGACCCGCTGGGCTCTGGCAATTCTTCCGCCTCAGCCCTCCAAGTAGCTGGAACTACAGGCATGCGCTACCACGCCCGGCTAATTTTTTTTTTTTTTTAATTGTAGAGATGAGGTCTTGCCAAGTTGCCCAGGCGGGTCTCGAACCTGTGGGCTCAGGCAATTCACTCACCTCGGCCTCCCAAAGCGCGGGATTACAGGCTGAGCCACTGAGTCCAGCCACAACTGTTTTTTAATGTACTTGAGTCACCGCCATCCCCTGCTGGAACATATTTCAGTCAATCTTCAAACTTTCTCAACTGTGACAGAAGGCGTCGAGAGCCGTGACTCCCCATCAGCATGCAGTGACATGTTCCACAGGAGAGGACATTTTGGGAACCCAGAATCTTGCATGATGACTTCCCAGGGGTTTCAGGTCCCTGGGAGAGGCCGTGTGCTGGGAATGACTGCAATTCTGAGTGACTCTCCCCTCCCCACGAGGTAGCCAGCCTCGGGGGTCCTGCTCCTTCTGGAACAAATAGAGTGGCCATTAACACTCCTGTCACCAAGGCTGCAAACATTCCACCACCGCCAGCTCCCTTAACCTGGCTATAATTGGAAAGATGGTTTTTATATAGTTTTATTAAAAGGAGGATCCGGTTACCATGGAGAAATCAACAGCCACGTCTCACGTAGCAGTCTTCATGAGCAACACTTCATGGCTACCCAGTTCTCTGAGTTGGCTGCTGCGATTGTCTCCATTTTGCAGATGAGGAAACAGAAGCAAAAGAACAGGAGTTGCTTGGCCAGTGTTATGCAACTACTAAAGGTCAGAAATAGGACTTAACCTGACTCAAACCCACCCGTGAGCCCACAAGAACACCACCCAGTAAAGACCCAGACAAGACTCTCCCTGATATAACCAGCAGGCCATTCAAAGTGTAACGCTTCGGCCCCACGGTGGACAGCTGCTATGAAAATGCTGGGACTTCCCTGAACTGGTGACAGAAAGCCACCTGAGCTAGCTTGAGCAGAGAGGGGTTTCGGCTGGCCCAGGTAACCTGGAAGCGGGTCTCACAGGCACCAGACCTGGATCCCTGTTCTCTCTTCTCTCTGTGTGACAGCTCCTCTCTCAGACTGGCATTATTCTTGCCATGGGTGCACAGACAACATAGCTCCAGGCTCAAATTCCTACAGCCTGTGACCAGCCTAGGCCATGTGTTTACCCTATGCCTCTAATTTAAGCTACACAATGGGTCCTCTCTGTTATCAGGAGACAGGTACCAGGAAGATGAAAGTATTGGACACCACACGCTGCCCTTTGAGAACACATACTTGTCCTTCTGCACTGAATCCTTGTGCCTCATTCCCATGAGTGGGAAGGGAATCTTGTCCTCCCAAAGCCAAATGTATTATGAATCAGGCTTGCACGTTATAGACCTAGAAGAAACCTTAGATTCTACTTAGTCTGGCCTGTTACTTTACATTTTCACTTCTCTGGACCCACAAGTACTTAGCCAGTTGGTGGTGGACATGGGACTAGATGCCAAGACTCCAGGGCCCAGACCAGGCTCTCTCTAGAACACTGTGAAATAAACATCACTGCTTCAAGGAAATTAAATCAGATCAGAAGTTAAACGTGGCTCCAGGGTGAAACTGTCTAGCTGAAGAAAGGCTCAGTTATAGAGTTTCCAGAGTAATAGGTATTAAAAGTCCAAGCCAGTCCATGATCACTTCATGACACACTGCTTTGATCACTTGTCAAAACCTGAGTGTTGGAAGATCTTACTGTGTACTCTTCCTTGGAGAGTACTTTTGCCAGGCTTCCCAGCCATTCCCCAGTCCTCAGAGTCAGCTCCACAGCACCGGGTGTAAGTCCTGGGAGCCATCCTCGGGTGTACTTCACAGGGAAGGTAAGTCTTTCTTAGGCTTTTCATGATCCAGATAGACTGCTTCATGTCACTACTTCATTCTGGCATACTTGCTGGTTGATCCAGGACACTATGTTGCCTGCAAACAGACCCTATGCCTCTAATTCAAGCCACACAATAGGTCCTCACTCCCCCTAGGGATAAGAAGGCCCAAGAAGCAAACCCACTGTGCCCTCAGTGCACTACAGAGGCAAGTCATTTGCGTCTGGGGACCTCATGAGCTGAATCTAGCGAGGGAGGCAAGTGAGTTCTGGGCCGGTGGCAACATTCTTCTGTAAGTGTCAGGTCAACAGTGTAGGCTCTGCAGGCCACACAGTCTCGGTCATAAGACACAGCTCTGCCCTTGCAGGTGAAATCTGCCTTAGAACGTATGTAGACCCATGTGCTAGCAGTGTTGATGAGATGTTATTTATAAATCAGGCAGTGAGCTGGATGGGGTTGGGAGCCCCAAGTTTGCCAATCCCTATGCTAGAGGCCATTGTACAGGACAGAAGCAAGCACCTGCATCAGACCTCAAAGGAGGGAGTGGTCATCTTTACGAAGGAGGGAGGAGGGGTTAGGACAGATGGCCTTGTGGAGAGGCCCTCAGGGCTGAGCCCTACACCTGGCATCATGTGAGACTGCAGCAGCTACAGTCAGTGCAACTGGGAGGCCTGGGGAGCCAGAGAGGAGTCCAGGCAGGGAGGTGCTGAGCCATGCTGAGGATTGTGGTGGTATTCACAGGGAGGAGGGAGGGAGACAAATGTGGACCAGGCCTCTGTGTTCAGCTGCCGTTCCAGAGAGTTTACATCAGTGACAAATGATCTCATTTCCATTTTCACGAAATGCATGAAGTGGGTATTATGAATCCCCCTTGCTTCAAGCTCTCTGCTTCCCCTAAGGAGCAGAGTCAGTATCCAACACAGATCCTGGGGCACTAGGCTCCTGCTCTCTCCACGCTGTAGCTCTGGGGGGTGGCCAGGCTCTGGGAGGCCCTTCCTCCCTTGCCCCCCACCAGTGGCCTCCCTCTCAGCAGGAAGGGCTCAGAGAATTCGGGAATTTCCTGGAGTCAGACAGGGCTTCAATGTTATGGGGACAACAGTTGAACCTGGGAACGCTGGATGGGGCGGGGAGGGGTCTTGGGGCATTGGCCAACATCCCACATGGCTTTCTGGGAAGGCCTGGCTCCCTTGAGGGAGAAGGGGGGCCTATGGGTAAAAAACATCCACTCTGCCCCCTTCGCCTTGACTGAGGCCACCTGCAGCCCCACGGGGCCGTGGCCCCTGTGTTTGATGACTGAGCCCTGAAGTGAGAGGAATTCCAGAGATTCCTGGGAGGAGGGTGAGGGCGCGTCCCGGCCCATCCTCGCTGTGCCTGGCTTTCTTGGTTGCTTGGCTGCAAAGCACACTAGTTCTTTCATTCCACCCTCAGAGAGTTGACCTAATCATGAGAACAGGTCTCCTTTTCCTCCATCACACAGGGCAGGCATTTGGGAGGGTCTCCACGAATACTTCTGGAGTTAAACAATTAATATTGAAGTGCATCATCTGCACAAATGCCTCTCATTTGATTCTTCATGTTAACTCCACATGACACAAGCTCCTCTGAAGCCACTTGACAGAGACTCGTCCCTTTCAGAAGTAAACCTGTGACTCCAAGTATGGGCTCAGACCAGCAGCAACTGGCAGCTTGTCAGAAATGCAGCAGCTCAAGCCCCTCCCAGACCTGCTAAGCTTCACTACAATAAGAACCTCACACGAACCACATGCACATGAAGACTGAAGAACACTGCAGACAGGATTTTGTAATTGGACCCAGGAATGGTCACTCACCCAGTGACATTTCTGAGATGAACATCTAACGTGAAAGATATTCTTTAGAAATTCTGAATCCAGCTATATTCTGAGTTCAGAAAACGTTGTTGTCTCCTACAGATCTCTTCCTCTTCCAGATTCCTCTGCCCCAACCCTGATGTTAGCAGCAGTGGTGATTTTGAACAGGTAAGCAGGAAGTGAGAGTAGAAGAAAGTTTAAGTGGTACATTCGTGGGTCATGCCTCACCTCTGCCAGTGCCATGTTGGGTGAGTCCTGTGCCATCTCCTCATCCCTCTGCCCAGCCTTCGGAAATACGGAGTGGAGATAAGGCAACTGCAAGGACCCACACGCAGCTGGTAAAGTGGCCAGGGGTGGATGGGGTGAACAGGGACATGTAAGCTCCGAGGACTGCTGGTTGCACCACTGCCCCTGGAAAGGCGGCAGAACCCACCCTCAGCCCGGTCAGCTGCCCCTCTGCCACTACAGGCAGGTGCTGCCTTCAGAGCTGCAGCCTGGGTGGAGGGAAGAATGCCAGCCTTTGAGCCAGATGCACCCATTTTGATTCTCACTTCCACAGTTCACCAGCAGCGGGGCCGTCAGTGAGACACATGCTTTCTGAGCCTATTCCTTGCTTGTCAAATATTCACTCTGCAGACCTACTGGCTCTGAGGACTGGACCTGCAGTGACTGGCACAGACTGGATCCTGCAAAGTTGGTAATTTACATTTCTCAGAGAGTTGTTCCCAAACATCTCCCAGTCATGCCTTCTTCACGTTGCTGTCTTGCTCCTGAACATTTATGGGCTCCCGGCTACCATGGCAAAATGTGCGAACTCTAGAACTCAAGGCCTCCCCACCTGGCCCTATTCCACCTTTCCAGCCTTCTATCCCAATTCTCCTTTAAGTGGATGTGTGCTAAGAAATCTGACTTTCTTATTTCTGGTTTATATCATTTTATTTCTTCTACAAATATGTAGATTAGCCCACCAGGTTGTTAAGAGTGCTCGTTGGTTAGAGGAATAAGCCACTTAATCAATGCCTTCTCTTATATCTACTAGGAGGTTTTGGTACTTATACTCATTAACAAAGAATATTTCCTATTGCAAAAGAGTTGTACAAGGGGACCCAAAAACCTGGAATTTATTTATTAAAAAATTGTGTATTGGCTGTGCACAGTGGCTCATGCCTACAATTCCAGTACTTTGGGAGGCTGAGCTGAGAGGATTGCCTGAGCCCATAGGTTTGAGATCAGACTGGGCAACTTGGTGAGACCTCATCTCTACAATAAATCAAAAAATTAGCCAGGCATGGTGGCACATGCCTGTAGACCCAGCTACTTGGAAGGCTGAAGTGGAAGGATCACCTGAGCCCAGCAGGTCGAGGCTGCGGTGGCCATGAGCTTGCCACTGCACAACAGTCTGGGCAACAGAGTGAAACTCCGACTCAAAAAAAAAAAATGGTGTATTTATTCTTACATGTTTAAACACCAGTCACCTTCAAAGTACTCTCCATTTGATGCAATACACCTACTGAGACAGTTTTTTCCACTACTCAAAACAGTTTTTGAACTTGTCAATTTTGATGTCTTTTAGTGCTTCTGAAGATTTTCATTTCACTTCTTCCACATCAGCAAAATATTTCTCTTTGAGGGCTGTTTTCATCTGGGGAAACAAAGAAAGCTCCTCTGGGTAAGAACAGGTGAATAGAGAAGGTGGGTCATGGGGGTCATGCTGTTTTTGGTCAAAACCTGCTGAACACTTAGCATGGTATGGGCAGGTGTGCTTGTAAATTACCCATCATGTAATGGACAAATGTGTTGAAAGAATCTCCAAAACCAATTCACTGAAGCTAAACACAGCCTCTCACATCAACACTAGCTAGTACATTGGTGCTGATGGGTTCCTGGAACACTTACCTAGAGGGAAAACCTGTACTACAAGGAGCTCGCCCTCCAAAGATAATTCTGGGTTTTTTGGGTCCCCTTGTATCTTCTTTTTCTTTTAAAATAACCTTAAGATTATTATTGTTAAAAGTATACTTAGGCCGGGCTCTGTGGCTCAGCCTGTAATCCCGCACCTTGGGAGGCCGAGGTGAGTGAATTGCCTGAGCCCGCGGGTTCGAGACTCGCCTGGGCAAGGTGGCGAGACCTCATCTCTACAATAAATAAAAAAAAAAATTAGCTGGGCGTGGTAGCACGCGCCTGTAGTTCCACCTGCTTGGAAGGCTGAGTTGGAAGGATCGCCGGAGCCCAGCAGGTCGAGGCTGCGGTGGCCGGAAGCAGCCACTGTACTCCAGTCTGGGCGACTGAGTGAGGCTCCAACTCAAAAAAAAAAAGTATACTTAAAGTTTAATCTAAGTTCCATTTAGAAAACTCTGTCTAAGTGAAGTTGACCTCTCCCACTACTAATAAAATCCTCTTGCTGTTTTGCAACAGAGATGACTTCATTCTTTTAATTATTTCTGAGCTGTTCACTTAACTTAGTTACAGAATTTGAAACTGATAAGATTTGGAGTGTGTAGTTCTGGTTAATTTTGTATGCTAAAGCTATCACTTTTTGTCTTTGCAAGGTTTTTTGGTCTTTTTCCACATCAGAGGGGTAATGTGCCAAGCTATGACAAGGCAGAGAAAGGCACATGAGCGTGGACACCCAGTCATCTGCTTATGAACCATGAAAGGCTCTTCCCTTCCCAAAGTCCCAGTGTTTTCCCTTCAATTATTGAACAGGAGTGTTTTGAGAAATGTTAAACACAATTTAATTAGACTTAGGAAAGAACTAGTGTGAATTTGGAGTAGTCAGATGTCCCCAAAACCACCCCGAGTAAATTGGTTTCTTGGATCAGGCTATAGTTTGTTTCATCCAAACCTGTTATTTCCTTTTCACATTCTGACTCATTTCCTCTAAAATTCATCATATCATGAATTACAGATTTTTCACTGACGAGAGTGAGGTGGTATTTGAGTGCTTTGTAAATGGCTTTTATTGATTGATTGATTGATTGATTTTTTGAGTTGGAGTCTCACTCTGTCACCCAGGCTGGAGGGCAGTGACATGCTCACGGCCCCCACAGCCTCAACCTGCTGGACTCAGGCGATCCTTCTGCCTCAACCGTCCAAGTAGCTGGAACCACAGGCACATGCCACCATGCCCAGCTAATTTATTTTAGAGACAAGGTCTCACCTTGTTGCCCAGGCTGATCTTGAATCCTTGGGCTCAGGCAATCCTCTCGCCTCTACCTACTTCCCAAAGTGCTGGGATTACAGGCATGAGCCACCACGCCTGGCCTTAGACTGTTTTTATTAATTAGTAAATCCTCTCTGGACTTTTTAACCATGGAGACCTACATAAACATGGTACTCCAAACAACGTTTCATTTTTTAATACATAAAAAATGATGAATTTTGTTGTTTGCAAATTTAAAAACAAATTTTAAAGTAAATATATATATATAATATTTGGGGGTGTAGAGACAGGGTCTTAGTATGTTGCCCAGGCTGGTCTGGAACTCCTGGCCCCAGACGATCCTGTTGCCTTGGCCTCCCAAAGTGCTGGGATTATAGGCATGAGCCACTGCTCCCAGCATAAAGTATATTCAAGGTCCAAATTTTAAATAGGATAGGGTCAGACAGGTTCAATGGCATTAAGAGACCAGTTAGACAAATCTAGGAAATCCAACCTGTGGAACATTCCAAAAGACGACTGTCCTGGACTCACCAAAAAAAGGGGAGTAACAGAGCTGGGAATATCGTGAGGCTGGAAGGGACAAAAGGGCACACAATAAGTATTTTATTTATTTGTTTGTGTTTGTTTTTGGAGTCAGGATCTCACTCTATAGCTCAGGCTGGAATGCAGTGGCATGAAAATGACTCACTGCAGCCTCCACCTCCTGGACTCAAGTAATCCTTCCACCTCAGCCTCCCGAAGAGCTGGGACTACAGGTATGCACCACCACACACAGCCAGCTTATTTTTCTGATTTTTTTTTGTAGAGATGAGGTCTCGCTATGTTGCCTAGACTGGTCTCGAACTCCTGGGCTCAAGCGATTCTCCCGCCTTAGCCTCCCAAAGTGTTAGGATTACAGTTATGAGCCACTGCACTCATCCCACAATAAGCATTTGCAAGCAATAAAAGCTATAAAATGTATTATTGGGACAATTTCAGGAGTATGTATATGGATTATACATAAATGCTCTTATGGAATTATGATTAGTTCTTTTAAGTCTGATAATAGTACTATAGTTATGTAGAAGATTGTCCTTATTCTTAGAAGACTCATGCTGAAATATTTAGGGACAATCTGTTATCTGTCATAAAGCTTACAACTTGCTTTCAAATGACATACCAAAATATAAGCATAAATGTTATCTATCTATCTATCTATCTATCTATCTATCTATCTATCTATCATGACAGAGACAGAAATAGAGAAAGAAAAAAAGAGTGCCAAAATATGGCAGAATGCCAACACTATTTAAACACCTGGGTGGAAGGTGCATGGATTTTCATTGTACATTCTTGCAACTTTTATGCATGTTGGAAACTTCTCCCTCCAAAAATAGAAAAATAATGTTTTTTTTGTTTTTTGTTTTTGTTTTTGTTTTTTTGAGTTGGAGTCTCACTCTGTCGCCCAGACTGGAGTGCAGTGGCCGCTCCCGGCCACCGCAGCCTTGACCTACTGGGCTCCGGCGATCCTTCCGCCTCAGCCTTCCGAGTAGCCAGAATTACAGGCGCGAGCTACCACGCCCGGCTAATTTTTTGATTTATTGTAGAGATGAGGTCTCGCCTGACC
>NW_007240947.1:72944-96592 GCF_000164805.1 Carlito syrichta
TCACCTCAGCCTCCCAAAGGCGCGGGATTACAGGCTGAGCCACCGAGCCCGGTTGAAAAATAATTTTTATATTTTATTTTAGGCCGGGCTCGTTGGCTCAACCTGTAATCCCAGCAATTTGGGAGACCAAGGCGAGTGGATTGCCTGAGCCCACAGGTTCAAGACCCACTTGGGCAATTTGGTGAGACCTCGTCTCTACAATAAATAAAAAAATTAGCTGGGTGTGGTAGCGCACGCCTGTAGTTCTGGCTACTTGGAAGTCTGAGGCAGAAGGATCTCCAGAGCCCAGCAGGTCAAGGATGCGGTGCCCAGAAGCATGCCACTGCACTGCAACCTGGGTGACAGAGTAAGACTCCAACTCAAAAAAAAAAAAAAAGAAAAATTGTTTTTTATTTCAGGTGAAGCTAATTACAATTTAGTTGAAATTTAATCTTCCTTTTAAAATCTTAGACAGACTTTACATTGGGGGTTATTGGTTTAAGACAATAATATGAATCCAGTTGCTAGGAAGATATTGACCATTCTGAGGATAGCTTAATGAAACTCTCAAATGAGGGGGAAATCTCAAAAAATCCAAATTTATTTATAAAAAATTTTGTGTTTATTCTTACATGTTTAAACTTCAGTCATCTTCCGAGTACTTTACCTTTGATGCAATACGCCTATCAAGACACTTTTTCCACTGCTCAAAACTTTTTTTTTGAGTCGGAGTCTCTCTCTATCGCCCAGGCTGGAGTGCAGTGGCATGCTCATGGCCACCGCGGCCTCGACCTGCTCGGCTCAGGTAATCCTTCTACTCCAGCCTTCCAAGTAGCTGGAATTACAGGCATGCATCACCACACCTGGTTAATTTTTTGATTTATTGTAGAAATGAGATCTTACCAAGTTGTCCAGGCTGGTCTTGAACCTGTGGGCTCAGGCAATCTTCTCACCTCAGCCTCTCAAAGTGCTGGGATTATAGATGTGAGCCACTGCCCCTAGCCAGAGCAGGTACCCTTGTAAATCACCCATAATGAAATGGGCAAATTCATTGAAAGGATCTCCAAAAACAAAATTCATTGAAGCCAAACAGCCTCTCACAACAACACTTGCTGGTATACTGATGCCAGTGGGGTCCTAGAACACTTACCTTGTTGGGGAAGCCTGTACTACAAGAGGTCTGCCCTCCAGAAGATAATTCTGGTTTTTTGGGTGCTCCCTCATATTGTTTGATTTTTACAAATCAAGCAATGTGGTCAAACACAGTCTGGTGAACTGTCTTACGACACGCTTGGCACTGGGGCCTTTTAGTGTTTGGTGAATCAGAGGTCTTTCTGGTGAGTATGCTGATGCCTACATATATAAAGCCACTGATAGCCCACAGTGAGGCCAGGTCCAGCTTTGTCCTCCTGGGCCACTAAAAGCCCATCTGGAGATCTCTACTGCCTGGCCTTCAGAAACTGAATTAACTCAAGAAGCTTCTATGTGCTGTGTCTATCACAAAGCATAAAATCAGCAGTGTGCAGTGGCTCATGCTTGTAATCCTAGCACTTTGAAAGGTGGAAGCGAGAAGATTGTCTGAGTTCACAGGTTCGAGACCAGCCTGGCAACATGGTGGGACCTCATCCCTACAATAAATCAAAAAATCAGCCAGGCATGGTGGTGCATGCCTGTGGTACTTGGAAGGTTGAGGCAGAAGGATCGCCTGAGCCCAGCAGGTCGAGGCTGTAGTAGCCATGAGTGTGCCACTCCACTCCAGTCTGGGCAACAGAATGAGAGACTCTGACTTCAAAAAAAAAAGCATAAAATCAGGTAATTTATGCAAGTGTAAATCCAAGTTAAAAGTTTTACAGGGTACATTAGTAGTTTTAACATTATTTATATTTAACAATTAGTCTTTAAATTTAAATCACTTGAGTTAAATCTTTAAGTATAAACTTTCTTGAGTTAAGTACACTTGAGTTGTTCATATTTAATTTCTTTCTCGTTTATACTTAACACATGTACACTTGTACCTATTTACATATCTTTATTCTACATTTCTTTTGAGAAAATGAGGATTTACTTTATGTCTCGCAAACATTAAATAAATAGCACTTATAGATGCCATTTATTTAATGCAAGTTCTTATTATTTACTGCAAGTTCTTAGCCTGTACTTAGGTTGCAAGGCTATGTCTGGATTCCGGCATCTCCCACATCTGATAAGACGCCGTATGACCTGGGTGATGTCAAGCTGTGTCTCATGATTCATATACTTTCTGTTTGTGTGCTAAGGTTACGTAAAATAAAACAAAATAAAAGCCATCCAACAGATGAAACCACAGCTATGTGTGACTACAGCCATGAATCCATTGCCATGATGTTTAATTTAAGAGGAATTAAGGGCGATTTTGTGGTGCAGGATCCTGAAAAAGAACTCAGACACTGACTGTCCATAGTTCAGCCTAGAAACTGCTCTGCATGATGGGCCAGGGCCAAGAAGAAGGATCCTTTCCAACAGGGCTGCTGTGTTTTCCAGCATTTGCTGATCGAGAGTAAAAGGTGACAGGCGGACAAATAAGATGTGATATGTCCCGTCAAAAAATGTGATGTACAGTTAGCCGGGCGTGGTTGGCTCAAGCCTGTGTAGTTCCAGGTACTTGGAAGGCTGAGGCGGAAGGATCACTTGAGTCCAGCAGGTCGAGGCTGTGGTGGCAGTGAGCGTGCCACTGCACTCCAGCCTGGGCAGCAGAGTGAGGCCACAACTTTCTCTCTCTTTATATATTTGGAGGAGTATTCAAATAAAGAGAGGCTATCAGTTACAAAAGACATAGTAAAAAGGAAGGATGAGAATAGGCCTTCTGTCTTACAAATGTCTTGTTCATCCTTAAAGCTGTGAGTAATAGAACCAAAGCACACAAGAAAAATTATTTTGGAAAGAACATGTGTTTAGATGCAAAGGATTTTTCAGTAAATTGTATTAACTTCAGTTGGTATGATTACTCATAGTAGGTCGAAAGTTGAAAAAGCAGCAAAATATATTTTTAAATTTTCAAATAGACTTTATTTTTTGAAACAGTTTTAGGCTCAAACAAAGTTGAGAGGAAGGAACAGAGAGTTCCCCTACAACCCCTGTCCCCATAGCACACAGCCTTCCTAGCTGTCAACATCCCCCACCACATGGCATGTGTGTTACTATCAATGAACCTACCTGACACATCATTATTATCCGAAATCCATGTTTCCATGAGGGTTCACTCTCGGTGCTGCATATTCTATGGGTTTGGACAAATGTATCCACCATTACAGTGCCATACCAAAGAGTTTTACTGTCCCAAGAATCCTCTGCGTTCCTCCTACTCATCCCTCCTTCCTCCTAGTCCTCGACAACCACTGATGATTTTATTGTTTCCATAGTTTTGCCTTTTCCAAAATGCCACATAGAGCCATACAGTAGTAGCCTTTTCAGATTAGCTTCTTTCACATAGTAACATGCATATAAGCTGCCTCCCTGTCTTTCCATGGAGGAATGAATTTGCTATCATGTGTCTTTCTAGTGCTGGATTAATTTCCATCATTGGGATGTAACACAGTTTATTTATCCACTCACAACTCACCTACCAAAGGACATGTTGGGTTGCTTCCAGGTTTTGACATCCTATGAATAAAACTGATGTAAACATCCATGTACAGGTTTTTGTCTGGACATAAGTTTTTAACTCATTTGGATAAATACCAAGGATCATGATTGCTGGGTCATTTGATAAGCATGTTCAGTTTAGTAAGAAACTGCCAAAGTGGCTGTACCTACCAGCAATGAATGCAAGTTCCTGTTGCTCCACATCCTTGTCAGCATTTGATATTGTCAATGTCTTGGATTTTGGCTTGCATTTCCCTGATGACACGTGATGTGGAGCATCTTTTCATATGCTTAATTGCCTCCTGTATATCTTCTTTGGTGAGGTGTCTGTTCGGGTCTTTGGCCCATTTTTTAATTGGGCTGTTTGGTTTCTTATTATGGAGTTTTAAGAGTTTCTTCATACGTTTCTTATGTAGGTTTGATGAATTCCAATTGCTACTATTACTCTTAGTAGGCCAAACATTGTAAAAGTAACAATTTTTAAAGTATAATTTTTTTTTGAGTTGGAGTCTCACTCTGTTGCCCAGACTGGAGTGCAGTGGCCACTCCCGGCCACCGTAGCCTCAACCTGCTGGGCTCCAGCGATCCTTCCGCCTCAGCCTTCCAAGTAGCCGGAATTACAGGCGCACGCTACCACGCCTGGCTAATTTTTTGATTTAGTGTAGAGATGAGGTCTCGCCAAGTTGCAGGCGGGTCTCGAACCTGCAAACCTGCAGGCTCAGGCAATCCACTCACCTCGGCCTCCCAAAACACAGGATTACAGGCTGAGCCACTGATCCGACCAATTTTTTCATAGTCTTAGATGGCCACAAATAGTATTGTCTGGGCTCCTGAACAGATGCTAAAGGTTTAAGAGTTTTTTTTTTCATTTGGTTTTGTTTTGTTTTATCTAGGACATAACAGATTCAGATACATGTTAACAAATCCCGTTCCTGCTCTTGCCCTGGAATGAGGTGAGGTGGGTAGAGGGCTTCTTCTGCAGAAGGCAGTCTTGGCCATAGCCCAACCTGGGGTGATTTTCCTTGGTGCTGTAAATAATACTAAAATGGGTAGCCACATCGGGTTGATGGTAAAAATTAGTGGCAGGGTTCGATGACTCAGCCTGTAATCCCAGCACTTTGGGAGACCGAGGTGAGTGGATTGCCTGAGCCAGCGGGTTCAAGACCAGCCCAGGCAACTTGCCAAGACTTCATCTCTACAATAAATAAAAAATTAGCCGGACACGCCTGTAGTTCCAGCTACTTGAAAGGCTGAGGCAGAAGGATCACTGGAACCCAGCAGGTTGACACTGGGGTGGCATGAGTGTGCCACTGTACTCCAGCCTGGGTGACAGAGTGAGACTCCAACACAAATACAAAATAAAACTAGTTAAAAGTTTATGAATTAGAGTTAATTATAAATTTGTCAAACTCAGTTCAAAGCTGATTTTTTTCAACACAATTACAGAGAACAGATTGGAGGAGATGCCTTGTTTATATATGCTTGACCATATCATTATTAACATGACATGATTTCTACACTTCCTTACCCAATAAAAAGCTTGAAGATGTTTTTTAGGGATTATTTAATATTGTGATCATGAGTGAAGGTAAATTTTTTTTTTTTTTATTTTAAATATGTGGGTGGGGTACAATTCAGGGTTAGGTATACAAATGTTCATTATGCAGGTAGAGGATAAATTTTTTAAGTAACTGTGCCCAGCCTGTGTAATTGATTATTATTTGAGTAAGTATGAGGCCGGGTGCGGTGGCTCACGCCCGTAATCCCAGCACTTTGAGAGGCAGAGGTAAAAGGATTGCCTGAGCCCAGGGGTTCAAGACCAGCCTGGGCAACTTGGTAAGACCTCATCTCTATAATAAATCAAAAAATTAGGCATGGTAGTTCCAGCCTGTAGTTCCAGCTACTTGGAAGGCTGAGGTGGAAGAATTGGCTGAGCCCAGTAGGTTGAGACTGCAGTGGCCAGGAGTATGCCACTGCACTCCAGCTTGGGCACCAGGGTGAAAATCAGACTAAAAAAAAAAAAATTTGAGTAAGCATGATGGAGTAGGCAGGTTAGACTAGGAAAACTTTAGGGCTATAGGAAAGCTCATTAAGTCCTACAGCATCTGGCATAGAACCACACATACAATCAAGCCGCCTAGTTATAGGAAACTTCACACCTACCTATTAGCCTCCTATCAGATACACCTGCAGAACTGTTGTTGTATATCCGGGATGTCTGCAGTTGGGAACTGACCACCAAGGCAGGAACTAGTTTAGAGACCCCTGGAGCATGCACATCAATAGCCAAGGGTGACCTAAGAAAACCATAATGTATTTCTACTTCCATGGTAATACTATTAGCATAAAATTGCCTAAGGGGAGGGCCTCACACTCCCATGATACCATGACGGTACCAGCATGACTCTACGAGGCCTGAAACTCCCCCACCTGATATGAGGGAGGAGTAACAAATCCACCCCTAAGACCATCCATTTTTAGGAAAAGCTCACCCCAAAACCTACTTCTTGGTACCCTTAAGAATAAAAGTTATAGCTCAGCCGGGTGCGGTGGCTCCAGCCTGTAATCCCAGCACTTTGGGAGGCCAAAGTAAGGAGACTGCCTGAGCCTACAGGTTCAAGAACAGCCTGGGCAACTTGGCAAGACCTTGTCTCTACAATAAAAATCTAAAAATTAGCTGAGAGTGGTAGTGCACTCCTGTAGTTCCAGCTATTTGGAAGGCTGAGGCAGAAGGATCGCCTGAGCCCAGCAGGTGGATGCTGGGATGGCCATGAGCATGCCACTGCACTCCAGCCTGGGTGATGGAGTGAGACACCAACTCAAAAAAAAAAAGTCATAACTTAACAATAGTTGGGTGCAGAAGTAGCAGATTTCTCTAGGATGTTTCTGCCCACTCTCCTCTCTTGAGAATATACTCTTCTTTGCTTAATAAATCTATTAACTTATCCTGCTTCTCTGTGTGTCTGCTTGCAAATTCTTCCCAAACAAGAGCATAAGAACCCGTCGTCCACTATCTCACGCCAGAAGCAGCACCCCTTCTCCCGGTAACAAGCGTGCATTCATGTTTGAAAAGTTCAGAATTGACTATGTTATTAAAAGGGCAATAGGAATAAAGATTATTTTAAAGTAATTAATTAACATTTATAATTAGCATAAACATTTAGATGATTGATCAGTGAAGATTTAAAATGCAGTCATCGAGTATGTATTAGTAAATGAAAGACCAGAGAAAAGAATAGTTATAAAGACAGGTGAAGTATCTATTTTAAGATCATTTGAATAGTGATATGAGATGTGTTCATATTTTGATTTTTTTGCAGAGATGAGGTCTCACTATGTTGCCCAGGCTGGTCTCAAACTCCTGGGCTCAAGCAATCCTCCCATTTCAGCCTCCCAAAGAGCTGGAATTACAAGCGTGAGCCACTGTACCTGACCCGTGTTTTTTGTTTAATTGCTGTGCTTCCTATACATGCAGAAACAAATAGTACAACTTCACTTGCTCTTAGATTGAATGTGTACTTTCTATGATTTTTAAAATCTAGCAGATATGACATAAGCTTATCCAACCAGTAAATCTAGGTAGAATAAAAGTGGTATGTCTACATTATATTTAATGCTGACAACTCTGAAAATATATCTACCTTAACATTTATCAAATCAACAATATTTTTATTTACTAAAGATTACCCAAGTCATATGAACTTGAAAAGCATTTGAGTTGGTTCCTATTTTTCTGGGAGAATACTTCATTTATGAAGTGCTTATTTTTCTTTAAGGCAAGGAAATCGAGCTCCTTTACAATTTTACAAAATTATAATCAATTTTGGCAATACCTTCCAGTCAAAAAAATCACAAAGCCGGGCTAATCCCGCACCTTTGGGAGGCTGAGGTGAGTGGATTGCCTGAGCCCGCAGGTTCAAGACCCGCCTGGGCAACTTGGCGAGACCTCATCTCTACAATAAATCAAAAACTAGCTGGGCGTGGTAGCACACGCTTGTAGTTCTAGCTACTTGGAAGGCTGAGGCAGAAGGATCGTCGGAGCCCAGCAGGTTGAGGCAGTGGTGGCCGGGAGTGGCCACTGCACTCCAGTCTGGGCGACAGAGTGAGACTCCAACTCAAAAAAACCCCCAAAAAACGAAAAAAAATCACATATTTATAAATGCATACATACTTGTACACACACATACAGACAGACAGAAACAGAGATCTTACAGCATTCACTTTAAAATTTTAACCATGCGCCAGGCATGACAAAGTAAAACTTACTGTTTTATAAAAGAATAGCTAGATCCAAAATGTGTTTCTGGCAGATTGAACAAGTTAAATTTACCTGCTCAGATGACTATGTCGTTGACAATTATTTGTGAAAAAGATAAAATTTTTCATTTGTCAGCCTTTTCAAATTGCTTTCAGTCATCTTCCTAAAGTTTGCCTTTCAGAGAGATTCCCTCAGATCCTAGTGAAAACAGGATAGAAAATTTATATTTCAAAGGCACAAGAAAGGACATGCCCTCACTCCAAGAAGGCGTTTGGGGCACATGTACCTATGATGAGAGGTCAGTCTCATGGAAGCCATGAAGAGACATCTAGCGGCTATCTAAATGCCTTCAAAGATCGTCTGAGAGGATGACTGTCCAAGCTCATTCCAATCACTCTTCTTTTTCAGCCTCAGGTATTTGCTTTTGGGAGACCTAAGTCCCTTGAGAGCAGAGGATTCTAAAGTTCAAGTGACTAGGTGGCTCAGCCTGTAATCCCAGCACTTTGGGAGGCCGAGGTGAGTGGATTGCCTGAGCCCGCGGGTTCGAGACCGACCTAGGCAACTTGTTGAGACCCCCAGTCTCTACAATAAATAAAAAATAAGCCGAGTGTGGTAGCTCACACCTGTAGTTCCAGCTACTTGGAAGGCTGAGGTGGAAGGATCGCCGGAGCCCAACAGGGTGAGGCTGCAGTGGCCGGGAGCATGCCACTGCCCTCCAGTCTGGACGACAGAGTGAGACTCCAACTCAAAATAAATAAATAAATAAAAATAAAGTTCAAGTGACTGAGGGGCTGGGGGACAGAGCAAGACTCAAGAGAACTGAAGGGAAGGTCGAAGGCAGCAAAAGGAGGAGAAGGAGCAGTAGCAACAGGAAGGAAGAGGAAGAGATCTTAGGGGAGTCGGGCAAGGTGTCTCAAGCTCCCCAAAAGGGCCAGTGATGTCCCACCTCAGCAAAGTGGTGCCAACAAAAGGAGGTGACAGAGCTGGTGGAGCACACAGTCAACAGGGGCTCCAGAAGGGGGTTGTGGAACTGAGATGTTTCTGTGGGAGGAGCAGGATCAAACACACGGAGAAGACGTTTAAAAAATAGATTTTATCAGCCGGGCGTAGTGGCTCATGCCTATAATGCCAGCACTTTGGGAGGCCCAGGTGAGAGGATTACCTGAGCCCATGGGCTTGAGACCAATCTGGGCAACTTGGTGAGACCTCATCTCTACAATTAATCAAAACATTAGTTGGGCATGGGTACACGCCTGTAGTTCCAGCTAGTTGGAAGGCTGAGGTGGAAGACTCACCTGAGCCCAGTGGGTCGAGGCTGTGGTGGCCGTGAGCGTGCCACTGTACTCCAGCCTGGACGATGGAGTGAGACTCCAACTCAAAAAAAAAGAAAAAATCCTTACAGATATCATATTGAAATCAAAACTTTAAAAGAAAATATGTATCTATCAAGTGACTCTACCAAAACCAATAAACCTTTTATGACAAAACCAAGAAACATTTTATGGCTTAACCACAGATATCCTCAAAGCAGGTACAAAGACACAGCCTTCCCTGAACCCAGCACCACTCCCTTGGACACCAAAAGGAAGAGATGCTCTGATGACCACCTGGAGAACTGGCAGTGGTGTAGGACATGAGCTGTACACAGGGTGCAGCCTGCATTTCTGTCAGGTCATGCTCTTGGAGTTCCCCAACCTGGCAACTGGCCACGCATATACACAGACTCAATAACCTGGTGATTCTGACAGGCATAAAGCCAAGTCAGGTTCTGAGGGCATAAAACAAGAGAAACAAAGCAACAGCTGTTCCTGGGAGTGAAAGGATGAATCCCAATACAAATCCTCAACCAAATGCAACCAGAGGTATAATCCAAGAAACTAATCCTTATAAATGTCTTCCCCTACAGATCTGAACTTGGAAAAGAAAGGAAAAGGAAAACTGTCTACCTTCCTGTCTTGATGAAGTGCTGCAGACAGAGGCTTTGGTGAGAATTCTCACCCTTCCCTCCATGCTGCCAGTGTTCCCAGGACTCCATCTGCAGGCTCTGGAACAAATGGGGCATCCTAGAGACCCAATACTCTTGGCCAGAACTGTAGGGGAGAAAAAAACAATTTCTCCCTACACTTTCTGAGTTCTTACTTGTGACAGACTCTTTTAACAAAAGACAGATTAACAGGAGGGTTTGAGACCAGCCTGGGCAACTTGGTGAGATCTCGTCTCTACAATAAATCAAAAAATTAGCCGGGTATGGTGGCACGTTCCTGTAGTTCCAGCTACTGGGAAGACTGAGACAGAAGAATTGACTGAGCCCAGCAGGTCGAGGCTATGGTGGCCGTGAGCATGGCCCTGCACTCCAGCCTGGGCGACAGAGTGAGACTCTAACTCAAAAAAAAAAAAATTACGTTTGTTCTGACCGCAACCCAGGGAAAACAAAAATCCAAGAAGCCTGAGTAAGTGGTCCTGAGACTGTTAGATCACAGCTCTGTTTTATACATTTTAAGGAGGCAGGAGTGATAAGCAGAGACATTAACCAACACATGGAGGTTATACATTGGCTTGGCCCGAAAAGGCAGAATATCTTGAAGCAGGAGTTTACAGGTTGTGTTCAGAGCTTCTTTACTTTGCAATTGGTAAAAGGAGTAAAGCTTCCTCTAAAAATTTGGAGTCAGTAGAAAGGAATGTTTAAGTTAAGGAAGTCTGTTAACCAATACACTGGGTCAGCATGACCTGTCAGGGTGTGAGACTTAACCCTTGCCTGGCATGGCCTTAGGTGCTATTTATACTTTAGAGTCTTATTATCACAAAGAGTCCATCTGTCAGTCTTATAATCTCTATGTTAACCTTAATGCTGGTCAGTTGTTGTGTCTAAACCACAAAAGGGAATGGGTATAATGAGGTATGTCCAACCTGCCTTTCCATCATGACTGGGAATTCGTTTTTGAAGGCTTTCCTGGGTCCCCTTGGCCAAGAAGGGATCTGTTCAGTCAGTGAGAGACTTAGAAATTCAGCTTACACTTAGCCACACACCATGGAAAAAGCTCTGGAGTGACACCTATCCATACCGGTGGAGGCCACATGGAGAATCACATGAGCCCAGCAAATCCAGGCTGCAGTGGCTATGAGTGTGCCACTGCTTTCCAGCCTGGGTGACAGAGTGAGACTCCAACTCCAAAAAAAAAAGTAAGAACAGTTTATAGCATCATCCCTGTGGTTGGGATAAAGATTTCTAGCACTGAAATACAAGAATTTTTTTTTTTTTTTTGAGTTGGAGTCTCACTCGGTTGCCCAGACTGGAGTGCAGTGGCCGCTCCTGGCCACCGCAGCCTCGACCTGCTGGGCTCCAGCGATCCTTCTGCCTCAGCCTTCCAAGTAGCCGGAACTACAGGTGTGCGCTACCACGCCCAGCTGATTTTTTGATTTATTGTAGAGATGAGGTCTTGTTGCCCAGGCGGGTCTCGAAACCGCGGGCTCAGGCAATCCACTCGCCTCGGCCTCCCAAAGGCGTGGGATTACAGGCTGAGCCACCGAGCCCGGCTGAAATACAAGATTTTTAGGGGCCAGTTGCACTGACTCACATCTGTAATCACAGCACTTTGGGAGGCCTATGGGAGGATTGCTTGAGCCCAGGAGTTTGAGACCAGCCTAGGCAACATAGTGAGACCTTGTCTCTACCAAAAATCAAAAAAATTAGTCAGGTGTGATGGCACATGCTGTAATCCTAGCTACTTGGGGAGGCTGAGGCAGAAGGATCACTTAAGCCCAGGAGGCTCTGGTGAGCTATGATTGTGCCACTGCACTCCAGCCTGGGTGACAGGGAGACCCCAAACTCAAAAAAAACACAAAAAACCCCAGAATTTTTAAGAGAACCAATGTTGTGGGTGCTAGATGCTGTTACTTGCAGGCCTCCCCTTACAGCAGCATTTTACACTGAAAGTAACAAGAAAACTAGAGATTTCAAGGTAGATGCTGTTAAGTGGATGTATGAGAGAGGCAGGGCCTTTATAGCCAATAATAAAGGTATGGTGAAAATTCCATGCATGTGGCAGGTAATCATGACTGAGTTCTGTAGGGCTGGGGGAGCTCTGGTCCAGGCTCTCTTTGCCACCCTGCATGACAATGTTGCTCCATTCTGCCCAGTCTCTGGTCTTTGACACCACCCCTCACAGTGCCTGATGAAGCCTACAGTCCTACCCTGGCCTTTGGCTTGTAAAGACAGCATCACCTCTACTGAGGTTGTCCCCGCATCCATGCTGAGAAGCCCCCGCTGGTGCTCCAAGCCTCTCCCAGTCCCTTCTGATGCTCTCCAGGGAGCCGAGGGACACTGCCCACTGGACATACCCAGTGGCCATTTCCATGTGACAGCTGCAGAGCCAGTCTGCAGGCAATGAGAATATCACTTGGGATGAAAGCATGACCCTTCTGTGCTCTCAGCACCCCAAAATATTTCTAGAGGTTTTATGTGTCACTTCCCCCAGTTGTGGTTAGAATTAATAATAATAAGGACTTTATTTCTTACAGTTAAAAAAATTTTTTTTAGAAACAGGATCTTGAATTTCTGGCCTCAAGTGATCCTCCCATGTTGGCCTCCCCAAGTGCTGGGAATGCAGGCATGAGCCATCACACCCAGCCTACATCCTGTCTTTAAGGGTTTGACTACTCCAGGTACCTCTTATAGGATGGTGGCTCATGCCTGTAATCCCAGCACTTTGGGGAGCGCAGGTGAGAGAATTTCCTGAGCTCAGGGGTTCAAGACCAACCTGAACAACATGGCGAGACCTCATCTCTACAATAAATCAATAAGTTAAGTAGGCGTGGTGGCGCAGGCTTGTGGTTCCAGTTACTTGGAAAGCTGAGGTGGAAAGAGTGCCTGAACCCAGCAGGTCGAGGCTGTAGTGGCCATGAGCAGCGTGCCACTGCAACACTCTAGCCTAGGAGACAGAATGAGACTCTGACTCACATAAAAAAGAATAATCATGCAGTATTTGACTTCTTGTGACTGGCTTATTTCACTTAGCACAATGTTCTTTTGTTTGTTTTTTGTTTTGGAGTCAGAGTCCCACTCCGTCATGCTCATAGCCACCACAGCCTCAAACTGCTGGGCTCAGGTGATCCTTCGACCTCAGCCTTCCAAGTAGGCGGAACTACAGGTGTGCGCTACCATGCCCAGCTAATTTTTTTTTTGGATTTATTGTAGAGAGGAGGTCTCACTAAGTCGCCCAGGCTGGTCTCAAACCCGTAGGCTCAGGCAATCCTCTCACCTCACCCTACCAAAGTGCTGGGATTACAAGCATGAGCCGGGATTTGACTACTGGGATTATGCCTGGCCAGCATAATGTTCTTATGGTTCATCCATGTTGTAGCATGTGTCTGCATTTCCCTCTTTTTTTTTTTGTTGAGGAATCTCCACCCTGTTTTTCACAGTGGCTGCACCATTTTACATTCCTACCAGTAGTGCATAAGAGTTCCAGTTTCTTCACACCCTCACCAACACTTGTTACTTTCTGGCTGGTTTGTTTGACTGTGTTAAAATAGCCATTCCATGTGATTTTGATCTGTATTTTTTTAATAATTAGTGATGCTGAGCATCTTTGCGTGTGCTTATCATCTATTTGTATATCTACTTTGGAGAAACATCTATTTAAGTTCTTTGTCCATTTTTAAAATTGGGTGGTTGGATTTTTTGTTGTTGAGTTGCAAAACTTCTCTACATAGAAATTCTGGATATTCACCCCTTATCAGATGTATGATTTGTAAATATTTTTTCCTGTTCCAGGACTTGCCTTTTTATTCTGCTGATTGTATGCACAGAATTTTTAAATTTTGATGTTGTTCAATTTATCTATTCCTTCTTTTGTTGCGTGTGATTTTGGTGACACAGCCAAGAACTCAATGCCAAATCTAATGTCATGAAGGTTTTCCGTTATATTTTCTTCTAAGAGTTTTAGCTCTTACATTTAGGTCTTTGATCCACTTTCAGTTAATTTTTATATATGGTACTAGGTAAGGATTCAACTTCATTCTTTTGCATATGGATAGACAATTTTCCCAGCACCATTTATTGAAAAGACTATTCTTTCCCTAGTATATGCCTTTGAATCAGTAAAACCTGGGTTCATGCTGGGCGCTGTGACTCACATCTGTAATCCCAGCACTTTGGGAGGCTGAGGCGAGAGGATTGCCTGAGCCTAAGGGTCCGAGACCAGCCTGGGCAACTTGGCAAGACTTCGTCTCTAAAATGAATAAAAAAATTAGCTGGGCTTGGTGGTGCACGTCTGTAATTCCAGCTACTTGGAAGACTGAGATGGCAGGATCGTCTGAGCCCAGCAGGTCAAGGCTGCAGTGGCTGTAAGCATGCCACTGCACTCCAGCTTGGGTGACAGGGTAAGACTCCAACTGAAAAAAACAAACAAAACTGAGTTCTTGTTGGGTGTGATGGTTCACTCTTGTAATTCCAGCACTTTAGGAGGTAGGGGCAGTAAGATCACTTGAGTCCAGGAGATCTGGGGTCAGATACTTCTTCCCTCATTGTCTGCCCAGAGATATGGAAGACCCTCAGGAAACATCACCTACAAATGAACTTTCCTTCAGAATGCAAATGAATGGGTCCATAGACTGTGGTCTGTTTGCTGTTCCGAAGTCAGTGGCATCAAGGCTGCATGCACCGCCTTTCCCAAACAAACCATACATTTGCGGTGAGGGGAAGGATCACAAGACATCTGGAAAGCCCTGGCCTAAAGGGACATTTAGGCCCTTTGTTTAGAAATGACACTTTTTTTGAGTTGGAATCTCACTCTGTCTCCCAGGCTGGAGTACAGTAGTGCCTCAACCTGCTGGGCTCAGGCAATGCTTCAACCTCAGCCTTCCAAGTAGCTGGAACCACAGGCGTGCACCACACCTGGCTAATTTATTTATTTATTGTAGAAAAGAGGTCTTGCCAAGTTGCCAAGGCTGGAAAAATGACATTTTTAATAATTCTTTGCTGTTAGAAATACCTCTCCCCCATGTCTTCAATGACATCATGAGTCTACCACTGCCAGTATGATGAAAGCAGCAAATTGGGTCAGAACACCTTGCACCCTCAGTTCCGCAGACTGATGGCATTCAGAGGCTCGCTGACAGATCCCAGGCCATCTGCCAGCATCTCCCCAGGAGTCACACAGCTCTAGGTGATTGAGAATCGCATGGGCAGGCAGAGAGCAGCAAGGGTTTTTCTGGACACTCTTTTAACAACAAAAAAAGGAAGGTGAACCTGTCTCAAGGAGCTCATGGTTCATCGTATTGTGATCACAATGGAATCAAGGACTCTCAAACTCAGAGAGGAAAGACAGTCCTTCATTTACCGAAGAGCCCTGACCTGGAAAACGCCCTGAAGACATAAATATAAACACAAAACATAAACAATTGGGCAATAACTATTACAATATTTATATCTGCATACTTTCTGAATCAACAACTTCACCCCTTGGAATTTCTATGAAATTTTTGACAGGTGCAAGGATGTTTATTGCAGATATATGTAAAAGGATATTTATTGCAACACTTTTGTAATAACCCAAACTGGAAATAACCATCTTGGGGAAATGGTTAATTAAGAAGTGATACATCCATCCAATGGAATATGAACTTGCTGTCAGGAAGAATAAGATCTGATACAGATATGTTTTCAAGACAAAGTACTAAGTGAAAAAAATTGCAGAAGAGGTTATTTCTGTGAGTGGCTTTGTAAAAGTTTTCATTTTCTGTATTGTACATTTCTTTATCGCTCTGTTTTTTTTCTCCCTGAGATATAGTGTTTTGCATTTCAAAAAATGAATAAAAATGGAAAAGGTCTGTATAATAAAACTGATATGTAAGGATTCGGTAAAATATACAAAGCCCTTAGCATAGATCAGGCATGTTCACTAAATCTTAGCTCTGTAATATTAGTAAGCATCTGAGTGCAACATCAAGATTCCTTCTTGCTTAAGTTGTATTTGAGAGAGTCTTGCAATGTTGCCCAGGCTGGTCTCCAACTCCTAGCCTCAAGTGATCCTCCTACCTTGGCACCCCAAAGTGTTAGGATTACAGGTGTAAGCCACTGCATCGGGCCCAAGATAACTTCTTGATCTTATTGCATGAAACCACCAAATACCAATGAGGAGGGCCAGTAGAAAACAGTTTCTTAAGCAGATTTCCCATTCTTCGACTGTCTCTACATGCCAATGTCAAGTTTTCTGTCTAAGGAAAATGGAATTGGTTTCTAAGAGAGTTGATGCCACCATTTGTCATGAAGGTAGAAGCTACAAAAAACTATAAATCAATATATGAGAGGTTCCCATTGGTTTGGTCAGGGGAAGAGGGGCATATCCAAGCAGGGGCTTGTAGGTTATAGGTGGGTTCAAAGATTTCTTGACTGGTTATATGTAGTTCTTATCAGGAGATGAGATTAAGATGTGTTGCTGAGACAAAGGGCAGAAAGACTCTAGGTTTTTTGATATGTAGATGAAGTCCTATATGTCAGGGGTCTCCAACCCATACGCCATGTGGCCTGTTAGGAACCTGACTGAACAGCAGAAGGTGAGTGGCCAGTGTGCAAGCAAAGCTTCATCTGTATTTACAGCTGCTCCCTATTGCTCACATTACCACTTGAGCTCCCTCTTCTGTCAGATCAGCGGTGCCATTAGATCCTCTTGGGAGCGTGAACCTGGAGATAACTGCTCAGGCATGGGCAGAGGCGGCCCTTTCCAAGGAGCTGGCAAGATGGAGGAAGTGGAGCAGAAGAAGAAGAGGACCTCTGCAGGCTCACCTACCGCGGCGTGGACCTGGACCAGCTGCTGGACATGTCAGATGAGCAGTTGATGCAGCTGTACAGCATGCAGCAGCAGCGGCCGCTGAACCCAGCCTCGGAAGCAGCACTCATCGCTTAAGAGGCTGGCAAGGCCAAGAAGAAGGCGCCCCTCATGGAGAAGCCCGAAGTGGTGAAGGCACACCTGCGCGACATGATCATTCTGCCTGAGATGGTGGGCAGTATGGTGAGGGTGAACAACGCAAGACCTTCAACCAGGTGGAGATCAAGCCGGCGATGATCGGCTATTACTTGGGCGAGTTCTCCACCACCCACAAGCCTGTGAAGCACGGCGGCCCGGCGTGGGTGCCAGCCACTCCTTCCGCTTCATCCCGCTCAAGTAGTCACTGCCAATAAAGACACGCCCTTCCAGTAAAAAAAAAAAAAAAAAAAAAAAGAAGCGCGAACCCTACCGTGAACTGTGCATGCAAGGGATCTAGGTTGCATGCTCCTTATGAGAATTTAGTGCCTGATCTGAGATGCAGCTGATGCTAGCACTGGGGAGCGGTTGCAAATACAGATTAATTTTAGCAGTGAGGATTGACTGCACAGAGATCATAATAAATCAATTGCTTGCAGACTCATATCAAAACCCTACCAGTTAGTGGGAAATGAGTTGATGTACTTCAGTTGTACAGCTGTATCTAGTGGCAAGCTTTAAGTCAGAATCTGCACCTCTTTTTTTTTAATGGTGAGTTGTATAATTATTTCATTATATATAACAATGTAATAATAATAGAAATAAAGTGCACAATAAATGTTATATGCTTGAATTATCCCAAAACCATGCCTGCCATGCCCCCCCCCCCGTGGTCCGTGGGAAAACATGTGTTCCATGAAACTGATCCCTGATGACAAAAAGGTTGGGGACCGCTGCTATATGAGATAGACTTCAGAGAAAATAGATAAATGCCTTATGAGGTTCCAGGAGTTTGAGAATCAACAACAGATGGCTTTTTAGGGCCATAAACCTTCTTTATTTATTATTATAGTATGCCAGAGTCGGACTGGAAAGTAAACATTAGGATATAGAGCAATAGGGTAATAAAACCCTGTCTAGTGAATCCTTATTAAGCAGTAACTCCCCAAGTCTCTTAGTTAGGAATTTGGATAAGAGTAAAAAAAGGGGCAACCCCTATGGGTTCCCTCCCACTGTGGGAGCTTTTCTGTCCTCTCAATAAATACTGCTTTCTCACTTTAAAAAAATAGTATAAAAAGGTCAGTTTTGGTCCTTAAAAGTTTAAAACTTTTTTTTTTTTTTGAGTTGGAGTCTCACTTTTGTCTCCGAGGCTGGAGTGCAGTGGCGTGCTCACGGCCCCTGAAGCCCCAACCTGCTGGGCTTAGGCAATCCTTCCACCTCAGCCTTCCAAGTAGCTGGAACTACAGACGCATGCCACTATGCCTGGCTAGTTTTTGTGATTTATTATAGAGTGGCCTCACCAAGTTGCCCAGGTTGGTTTGGAATCCTCGGGCTCAAGCAATCCTCTCGCCTCAGCCTCCCAAAGTGCTGGGATTACAGGCTGAGCCACCGTGCCCGGCCTAAAACTTTTTAATGGCAAAAAACAGGAATCACACTAGCAATGTCAGACAGCAAACACTGAGTTGGGGAATACATTGTCAGAATGTTGTTAATTTACAAAAGTCAAGAAAGACTTGGGCAGGCCTGGTGGTTCACACCTGTAATCCTAGCATTTTGGGAGGCCAAGGTGGGAGGACAGCTTGATCCCAGAAGCTTGAGACTAGCCTGGGCAACATAATGAAAACTTGTCTCTACAAAAAAATTTTTAAAAATTAGCCAGGTGTAGTGGTGTGCACCTGTAGTCCCAGCTACAGGTGGAAGGATTACCTGAGCCTGGAAGTTCAGAGCTTTGTGTTACTGTACTCCAGCCTGGGTGGCAGAATGAGACTCTAACTCAAAAAGAAAAAAGAAAAAAAAGAAAAAAAAAAACACTTTTTACGGACTTTACAAAGAAGATTTTTTTTTTTTTTGAGTTGGAATCTCACTCTGTTGCCCAGACCGGAGTGCAGTGCCATGCTCCCAGCCACCGTAGCCTCGACCTGCTGGGCTCCAGCGATCCTTCCGCCTCCTTCCAAGTAGCTGGAACTACAGGGCGCACTGCCACACCCGGCTAATTTTTGATTCATTGTAGAGACGAGGTCTAGCCAAGTTGCCCGGGTGGGTCTCGAACCCCAGGGGCTCAGGCAATCCACTTGCCTCGGTCTCCTAAAGTGCTGGGATTACAGGCTGAACCACTGAACCCGGCCTCAAAGAAGAAATTTTAAAGATTAAAGGAGACTAAAGAGATATTGATACAGAGATCCTCTAATGTCCTTCCATATTGCCACAGTCCCTAGAGAAGGGCATGGCGGGGATTCAAGAGCTTCTACACATCCCTGAGCACATTCCTGAGAGTCCCCTGGTCTTCTCTGCACTCCCAGTAAGTAGCTTCAGGGGATCCTTGACTTCTCAGCAGATTATGCCCAAAGATACAAATGTCTATTTACTCCCTTTCTTTGAACTATAGAAGATCAATGTAATCATAAGTCTTGTAATTTGCATAACTTTTGCAATGCATGTTGTCTTAGGCCTTGTAAACTTTCTTTACTCTAAATGTCACTATCTAAATGTACAATGCACTATAACTTAAGTTCTATACAATCCTCTGCTGGTCATGTGGCCAATGTAAATGTACCGACAACTCTGGACTATAAAAGTGCACTGTAAAAGCCTGGAAGGTGAGCAGAACCATTTTAGAAAGACCTCGAATCTGACTCTGCTCCCTGGATTCGAACTCAGAAATAAACTTCTTTCTGCCAATTCCCTGCCCCTTTGATCTATTGATATCAAGGGGAGCAGCCAAGTGTTACTTGGACCATAATAATATGATGATTAAATGCAATATGTGATTCTGGGTTGGCTCTTGGTCTAGTGAAAAACAACTATTAACGATGTTACTAGTTGTACGATGGTACAACTGAAAATTTAAATATGGGATGTGAATTAGGTAACAGCTTTGCATCAGTGTTAAATATTATATTTAAATATAAAATATTATATTTTTATAATTGAATAGTGGTTATGTAAAAGAAGTTATACTCTTAGTAAATACATCCTGATGTAATTAGGGCTATAGGGGAGGAAAAATAATTTTCCTTCTACCTTTTCTAAATTGTTAGCTGGGATCCCTGTAACAAAAGACAGATTAACAAGAGAAAACAATTGAGCATTGTGACTCACGCTTGCAATCCCAGCACTTTGGGAGGTTGAGGCAAGAGGAGCCCTTGAGGCCAATAATTTGAAATTAGCCTGGGCAAGGTAGTGAGATCCTGTCTCCACAAAAAATAAAAAAATTAGCCAGACGTAGTGGCATATGCTTGTAGTCTCAGCTACGAGCTGAGACAGGAAGATCACTTGAGTCCAGGAGTTCAAGGCTGCAGTGAACTATGATGACATCACTGCACTCCAGCCTGGGTGACACAATGAGATCCTATCTTTATTTATTTTTTTTTTAATTTTTATATTTTTTGAGTTGGAGTCTCACTTGGTTGCCCAGACTGGAGTGCAGTGGCCGCTCCCAGCCACCGCAACCTCGACCTGCTGGGCTCCGGCAATCCTTCCGCCTCAGCCTTCCAAGTAGCTGGAACTACAGGCGTGCGCTACCATACCCAGCTAATTTTTTGATTTATTGTAGAGGTGAGGTCTCGCCAAGTTGCCCAAGCGGGTCTCGAACCCGCGGGCTCAGGCAATCCACTCACCTCAGCCTCCCAAAGGCACGGGATTACAGGCTAAGCCACCGAGCCCGGCAGACCCTATCTTTAAATAAGTAAATATATTTTTAAAATGAGAAAATGGGCCAGGCATGGTGGCTCAGCCTGTAATCCCGGCACTTTGGGAGACCGAGGCAAGAGGATTACCTAAGCCCATGGGTTTGAGACCAGCCTGGGCAACTTGGTGAGACCTCATCTCTACAATAATTCAAAAATATAAGCCAGGTGTGATAATGCGTGCCTGTAGTTCCAGCTACTTGGAAGGCTGAGGTGGAAGGGTCGCCTAAGCCCAGCAGGTTGAGGCTGCGGTGGCCGGGAGCGTGCCACTGCACTCCAGCCAGGACAACAGAGTGAGATTTCAACTCAAAAAAAAGAAAATGAAGAGAAGTTTATGAATATATACACCTCACATATACATGGAAAATGTGCTGAGGGATTAGTTAATCTCAAGGAGATGGCTTAGAATTCAAGCTTAAATTAACCATTTCCAGTGGAAACTAAAAAGAGGAGTCTGGGCGAGCAGTTACTGAGAGCTGCCCAGGAGAGGCAGGCAAACAGGAGTGAGGCTTGCGGTGCAGAGTTAAGTACCTGTTTCTCCAAGATCAGAGTCTTTTGTGATTTAGTCATCCTACGCTTCCTGGTGCAAAGAGAGACACTCTTACAAATGGAGATTTCCTCTACAGAAGTAAATTTCCCCTACTAAGGGGCTACTTCTCTGTTTTCTTTTCTTTTCTTTTTTTTTTTTGGAGTTGTCGCCCAGACTAGAGTGCAGTGGCTTGCTCCCCGCCACCGCAGCCTCGACCTGCTGAGCTCCAGCAATCCTTCCGCCTCAGCCTTACAAGGACCTGGAAATACAGGCGTGTGCTACTACGCTTGGCAATTTTTGATTTATTGTAGAGATGAGGTCTCACCAAGTTGCCCAGGTGGGTCTCGAACCCGCGGGCTCAGGCAATTCACTCACCTCAGCCTCCCAAAGTGCTGGGATTACAGACTGAGCCAACAAGCCCCGCCTACTTCTCTGTTTTCAGAACTGCTCTTTGCTTCTGTTTCCCAACATAATCCTTTTGCTAGAGAAGCACACTTGGGGATAGCAAACTCTGGTCTCCTGCAGCCTGCCACTTAAAACTTCCTTTTTGGAAGGAAGTTTCCCATATTAAGAGATAGATCTGGCTCAGCCTGTAATCCCAGCACCAACTTGGGCAACTTGGCGAGACCTCGTCTCTACAATAAAAATTAAAAATTAGCTGGGCACGGTAGTGTGCACCTACAGTTCCGGTTACTTGGAAGACTGAGGTGGAAGGATCTTCAGAGTCCAGCAGGTTGACGCTGGGGGCGGCGGTGGGCGTGCCACTACACTCCAGCCTCAGTGATGGAGTGAGACTCCAACAACAACAACAAAAAGAGCTGGGTCAGTAGCTGTGGTGAGAGCTGCAGGTTAGAATTGCAATATAAGATCTGCCAAAGGGGGACAACAAAAACACAGGTTGGTACAAACAGGAGTGCACAGAGAAAGGACAGATTCAAACATACTTCCCCATCTTACTGAGTCAGTTTCTTAATTCTGGGAGCAGGTCATCCAGGTACACAGTTAAGTGTCATTTCGTGAGATAGTGTTGCAGATGGGCTTCCACTATAATCTATGGATCAATCAAGTATTGAAAAAGAGGCACTTCTATAGAAAAAAGAAAATAAAAGATTTGCAGTTGGAGCTATCAATCCAGTTTCTGAGTCAGGAGGGCAGTCAGTTGAGATTTCTAGAAGTGGGACAAGAAGCATCTTTTGCAGTTTTAATGCCACTGATGACATCGTAGATGTTCTGGGAACTTTCCAAGTGCCCATATAGCAACAGACATGAAGGTTGTCGCATGTGAGTTTGTGATTTCTCTGAGGTCTATATCAAGTCATCCAGCTACAGCTTTTCAGGGCTCATGAAAAGGACGGTTCTTGTCCTTAGTGATTCCAAGTCAGAAGGATGGAGAAAAAATGTGGACTGTTCCTTGGGAGTCATAGCCATATATTGAAGGGAAGTAGAAGAATTCAGGATTCAGTCCAGCTTGTAGGTAAGTTATACAACTTCAAAACAATGAACAGGACTAGAATCTAATAATAGGTGCAGTATGGTTTTCTATGGAAGAGTAATTTTCTCTCTATTGTCACCCCCATTTCTATCAAAGATAATCACAGAAAGACTAATTTGTTTGCAAAAATGAGTCTAGTCTCATTAAACTTGCCCTGTTTATTTATATATGTGCAACAAGAATAGTGATTAATTAATCATGCAGTCTCTTTTTAAGTCTGCTTTCCTGGAACCTTTAAGAAGGAATCTCGGATTAGACTTCAAAAGCCTCTTGAGACTACAAAGTCAAGCCAAGAACTTGTCTGGCTTGTCTTAACTTCACCTGCAATAGTTACAGACTTGGGTGAATTCCTCTTTTCTTGAGGTACCCAGGAAGTGACCTTTCTTACTCATCTGTAAGGCAACCATGTAAATAAACCACATAAGCAAGGTACAAGGTTGGCTTTTTTTAAAAAGGGGTTTTTGGCTCCATAGAATCAACCTTAGTTCCTTAAAACTGGTCATATCTGATTATGTGCATATTTTCAATCCAGATGAGACATGGGCTTTATTTAGGAACTTCCGTACTGGGATGGTGGTCCAGGAGCGGCCAGCTAGACAGGAAAAACTGCTCCCGATTGTGAAAGGCACACAGGTTATATAGCCTTTTCCATAGGGTGGAGTGCAGGGTTAAGTGTGAAAAGTGTGGGGTTTCTAACACACAAGGGTAGTGTGAGAACCCACTTATACCTATGTCGAATGTACACAAAATGACTGGGATTTCTGTCTAGGGGTGGGATTTTTAGTATTATAAACTAAAGGATAACTAAAGGTAACCAAATGTTTTGGGAACTGATCCAGGCAGGCCCATTGGGTCCAAACCAGCCCAGAGGGCCAACTGCCTCAGGAAGGGTGCACGAAAACACTCACAATGCACAGCTGCAGGGTATGGTCAGCAGGTGCCAAGGACACTTTGTCCTGTGGCCTCAGCATGATCTGCGTGCCCAGGCTGGAGTCTGAGGGGAAGTGGATATCCTGGACAACACAAGAACAACAGGTTTTTTACTCTTCTCTTCCCTTCCCTTCCCTTCCCTTCCCTTCCCTTCCCTTCCCTTCCCTTCCCTCCCCTCCCCTCCCCTCCC
>NW_007240947.1:96612-100837 GCF_000164805.1 Carlito syrichta
CTCTTCTTTCTTTCTTCCTTTTTTTGTTTTTTGTTTTTAAAGAGACAGGTTGATCTTGAACCTGAAGGCTAAGGCAATCCTCTCACCTCTGCCTCTCAAAGTGCTGGGATTACAAGCTTGAGCCACTGCGCCCAGATTTTCTCTTTTTTAAAGTTAACTATAATGTACAACAATCTGGCAAATTATACATTTGCAAACAGAATTGAAGCATTTATCCTTTTCCTCTACTTGATCCCTCTAGAATTCAGAAACTCCCAATGACTATTCTTATTTTCATAGCAATATAATTATTTTATACATTCAATAAGAATCTGTTCTGGAGCCGCGCACAGTAGCTCACGATTGTAATCCCAGCACTTTGGGAGGCACAGGTAAGAGGACTGCCTGAGCCCAAGGGTTTGAGACCAGCCTGGGCAACTTGGCAAGCTCTTGTCTCTGCAAGAATTCAAAATATTAGCTGGGCATGGTAGCGCGCACCTGTAGTTCCAACTACTTGGAAAGTTGAGGCTGAAAGATCACCTGAGCCCAGCAGATCGAGACTGCGGTGGCCATGAGTGTACCACTGTACTCCAGCCTGGTGATAGAGTGAGATTCTGACTCAAGAAAAAAAAGAATCTGTTCTTGGCCCAGTGCAGGCCCATGCCTGTCATCCTAGCATTTTGGGAGGCTGAGGCAAGAGGATCACTTGAGCCCAGGAGCTTGAGACAAGCCCGGACAACATAGTAAGAGTGCCACTACACTCCAGCCTGGGCGACAGAGTAAGACTCTGACTTAAAAAAAAAAAAAGAGAGAGAGAGAGCAAGAGAGAACAAACTATTAAAGAACTAGAAAAGCTTCAAATAATAAGTCACTAAAAAATTATAATCATCTTTATCCATTCATCTAGTCCCATGTAATTAATTCTTGTTCTTGGTCTTTGGTTAGCAGTCTTATGAATCAATCGGCTTTTCCCTTAGAATGGTGGAAATTCAGTAGTATGATCTTGGGTTTTTTTTGGTTTTTTTTTTTGAGTTGAAGTCTGTCACCCAGGCTGGAGTGCAGTGACACGTTCATGGTCACCGCAGCCTCAACCTGCTGGGCTCAGGCAATCCTTCTGCCTCAGCCTTTCAAGTAGCTGGAACTACAGGTGCATGCCACCATGCATGGCTAATTTTTTGATTTATTGTTGAGATGAGGTCTTACCAAGTTGTCCAGGTTGATCTCGAAACCCTGGACTCAGGCAATCCTCTCACCTCTGTCTCCCAAAGTCCTGGGATTACAGGCTTGAGCCACCACGCCCAGCCCCAATAGTATATGATCTTAAAGCTGTCAAAAATCTGTACTTGTCAGAGCCTTCTATAAATCGCCTTGAACACAGAGCACTTTCCTATTGTAGTTGTTTGCAAAAACTTTTAGGAATGCATCAGAATAAAACAATCAACCATTTATGAATGACAAAAGACTTTAAAAGCCATGGTTAAAGGTCTGATAGAGTTTATCATAATGCAATTGAAAAGAAAATTTAATTATCTCTGTGATGCGTTATTTTTTTTTTGAGTTGGAGTTTCACTCTGTCACGCAGGCCTGAGTGCAGTGGCTCACTCAGACTACTGCAGCCTCGACCTGCTGTGCTCAGGTGATCCTTCTGCCTCAGCCTTCCAAGTAGCTGTAATCACAGGTGCGCGCCACCATGCCTGACTAATTTTATTGTAGAGATGAGGTCTTGCCAAGTTGCCCCGGGTGGTCTCGAATCCCTGCACTCAGGCAATCCTCTAGCCTCTGCCTCTTAAAGTGCTGGAAGTACAGGCATGAGCCACTGTGCCTGGTTTGTGAAATACATTTTAAGACAACAAGTGAAATTATGACTAATAACATTATACCAGGACCTATCAGATCTCTAGAAATTTTATAAAATCTCAAGAACACATATGAAGAATATATATCCAAACAAATATAACACAAAGAGAGTTTAACATTCCTCTGTGTGTGTTTCTCTCTCTCTCTTCTTTTTTGATTATGCTTCCTATGTTATTTAACATGTCAAATAAGCCTAATTAATTTCACAAGTCTCTTTTTATAAGAAAACTGACAGGCCAGGCTCGGTGCCTCAGCCTGTAGTCCCAGCACTTTGGGAGGTCGAGGTGAGTGGATTGCCTGAGCCTGAGTGTTTGAGATCCACCTGGGCAACTTGGTGAGACCTCATCTCTACAATAAATCAAAAATTAGCCGGGCGTGGTAGCGCACACCTGTAGTTCCAGCTACTTGGAAGACTGAGGCGGAAGAATCACCGGAGCCCAGCAGGTCGAGATTGCAGTGGCTGGGAGCGGGCCAACTCAAAAAAAAAAAAAAAAAAGAAAAAAGAAAACTGACAAACCTTTGTAATTTTTCAGGAGCCCTCTGGAAAATTCCAAAATTAGTTCAAGGACAAAAAGACTTCTTTTAGACTTTGATTTTGGAAAGTTGTCAAAAAATTACATTTTTTATATTAAATAGAACCTTAGGTCACTGTGAAACAATATTCAGTTATCCATTTAACTAAAGTGATGAAAGACTTCAGAGACAAATATAAACATTTATATAGTTATTTTTTAAAAAGCAAAAACCTTAGCATTTTTAACAGAGAAGATTCAGTCTTTTTACGTAATCACAGACCTGATTTAAAAAAAAACAACAGGAAATGCAGAGAAATATTTTGATTATAACACAAAATCCTTTTTTCCCTAGGCAAACTCTAGGTTTCCTAGGCAGATTACTTAGAAGGTAAAGAAAAACATTCCATAGTATTTTACCAAAAGAAGACCAATAACCCAAGAAAACTTTTATCATTTTAACAAAGAAGATGAAACTTTAGTTCTGCATTGTACTTTTGATATTAAAGTTCATTTCTGAGACTTTTTAAAAAAATGCATTCAATTTTAGCCAACTTGATCACAGAGCACTATGCTGGGCCCCACCCCCATCAACTTTTTATATCTATTCAAGTTTTGGGGGGGAGGGAGTGGGGGATCTGGCTACGGTGTTTGGTCTGTACGTGAATTCCCAGGCTCAGGAATTCACTTTTTGCCCGGCTCCATTCAGGTTTTGCCTTCATTCTCCTTTTTCTTTTTTTCTTTTTTTTTGAGTTGGACTCGCACTCTGTTGCCCAAACTGGAGTGCAGTGGTCGCTCCGGGCCACTGCAGCCTCGCCTGCTGGGTTCTAGCAATCCTTCCGCCTCAGCCTTCCAAGTAGCTGGAACTACAGGCGTGCGCTACCATGCCAGGCTAATTTTTGATTTATTGTAGAGATGAGGTCTTGCCAAGTTGCCCAGGCGTTTCTCAAACCCGCGGGCTTAGGCAATCCACTCACCTCGGCCTCCCAGAGCGCTGGGATTACAGGCTGAGCTACCGAGCCCAGCCCATTCTCCTTTTTCAATCTGAAACCACCTTTTCATAACTTCCAAATATGCTGATCAGAATTCTCAACTTTTTTTTTTTTTGAGTTGGAGTCTCACTCTGTTGCCTAGGCTGGAGTGCAGTGGCATGCTCACGGCCACTCTAGTGTCGACCTGCTGGGCTCCGGTGATCCTTCTTCCTCAACCTTCCAAGTAGCCAGAACTACAGGCAGGTACTACCATGCCTGCCTAATTTTTTATTTATTGTAGAGACGAGGTCTTGCCAAGTTGCCCAGGTTGGTCTTGAACCTGCAAAATCAGGCAATCCACTTGCCTCAACCTACCAAAGTGCTGGGATCACAGGCTGAGCCACGGAGCCCAGCCAGAATTCTGAACTCTTACTAACTTTAACTTCTAGTGACAACTAGTAATTAAGTATTTATGAACTGTCTGTACACCACATTCTGTAAACAGGCACATTTCTTTTGGCCTTTCAGAGAGGTGCCCTCAGATTCTAGTGAAAACGGGGTAGAAAATTTACATCTCAAAGGCACACGAAAGGACATGCCTTCATTCCAGGAAGGCATTTGAGGTACATGTACCCATGATGAGAAGTCAGCCTCATGGAAGCTGTGGACCACAGTGTGGGCCGTGACTGAAGAGACATCCAGCAGCTGTCTAAATGCCTCCAAAGACCGTCTGAAAGGATGACTATCCAGGTTCATTCCAATCACTCTTTCTTTTTCAGTCTCAGGTATTTGATTTTGGGAGACCCAAAGTCCCTTGAGAGCAGGAGAGCCTAAAGTTCAAGTGACTAGCCGGGCTCGGTGGCTCAGCCTGTAATCCCGCGCCTTTGGGAGACTGAGGTAAGTGGA
>NW_007240947.1:101089-106579 GCF_000164805.1 Carlito syrichta
TCCAACTCAAAAAAAAAAAAAAAGTTCAAGTGACTGAGGGGCTGGAGAGGAAGAAAAAGGTCTGGCAGGGTGGAAAGAGGGTTGGAGGAAGGAGGGCTTGCCAGGGAACAGAGAAAGACTCAAGAGAGCTGAAGGGAAGGTTGAAGGCAGCAAAAGGAGGAGAAGGAGCTGGAGCAACAGGAAGGAAGAGGTCTTGTGGGAGCCGGGTGGGGGCATCTCAAGTTCCCCAAAGGAGCCAGTGAAGTCCCATCTCAGCAAAGTGGTGCCAACAACAGGAGGTGACAAGGTGGTGGAGCAGTCAGCAGGGGTTCCAGCAGGGATTCCAGGGACAGAGGTGTTCCCATGGGAGGAGCAGGATCAAACAACAGACAAGAAAAAATAACTTCTATCAGGGTTTGACTATTGGCTTCCAACTTCTGACCGTAGAGCTTCTTGAAAAAAAAAAGCCTTTCAAATATCTTATTGTCAAGTTCAGTTCAGACAAGCAGTAAGTCTTGCTGGTGATATCAAACTCTTGTTTTTATTTATTTATTTTGAGTTAGAGTCTCACTCTGTCGCCCAGACTGGAGTGCAGTGGCACGCTCCCGGCCACTGCTGCCTTGACCTGCTGGGCTCCAGTGATCCTTCCGCCTCAGCCTTCCAAGTAGCTGGAACTATAGGCGTGTGCTACCACGCCCGGCTAATTTTTGTTTTATTTTAGAGACGAGGTCTCTCCAAGTTGCCCTGGTGGGTCTTGAACCCACGGGCTCAGGCAATCCACTCACCTCGGCCTCCCAAAGTTCTGGGATTACAAGCATGCCCTGAACTCTTTTTAAATATATATATTTTTTGGCTGGGCATGTTGGCTCATGCCTATAATCCTAGCACTTTGGGAGACTGAAGTGAGAGGATTGCCTGAGCCCCTGGGTTTGAGGCCAGCTTGGGCAACTTGGCGAGATCTCATCTCTACAATAAATCAAAAAAAGTAGCTGGGCATAGTGGTGCATGCCTGTAGTTCCAGTTACTTGAAAGGCTGAGGTGGAAAGGTCACTTGAGCCCAGTAGGTTGAAACCGCAGTGTCCGTGAGCATGTCACTGCACTCCAGCCTGAGTGACAGAGTGAGATTCCAACTCAAAAAAAAAAAAAATTTTTTTTTCTCCCTAGGTGCAGTGGCTTGCCTGAAATCGCAGCAATTTAGGATACCAAGGTAAGAGGATTGCCTGAGCTCATGGGTTTGAGACCAGTATGGGCAACATGGTGAGATCTCATCTCTACAATAAATAAAAAAAATTAGCCGGGCATGGTGGTGTATTCCTGTGGTTCCAGTTACTTGGAAGGTGAGGCAGATGGATCGATCAACTTTGCCCAGCAGATCGAGGCTGCAGTGGCCGTGAGCATGTTACAGAACTCCAGAGTGAGTCTCTGACTCAAAAATATATATGTGTATATTTTTTTTCCTTTTTCTTTTAAACCAAAGCTATACTTATCAAGTGACTGAAGTTCAAAGCACTAAGTCTCAGGACCAAGTTCAAAGCACTAAGTCTCTTAGGACCAATAAGCAATGAGTTCAAAGCACTAAGTCTCTTAAGACCAAGTTCAAAGCACTAAGTCTCTTAGGACCAATGAGCTGCAGTGGCCGTGAGTATGTCACTGCACTCCAGAGTGAGACTCTGACTCAAAAATGTATATGTGTATATTTTTTTCCTTTTTCTTTTAAACCAAAGTTATACATCAAGTGACTGAAGTTCAAAGCACTAAGTCTCTTAGGACCAAGTTCAAAGTACTAAGTCTCTTAGGACCAATAAGCAATGAGTTCAAAGCACTAAGTCTCTTGGGACCAATAAGCGCTTTGTGTCTTAACCACAGACACAAGAGGTATCCAAAAAAGAGGTTGCAAAGACACAGTCCCCACAGATCCAGAGTCATTCCCACAGACAGCCAGAGGAAGTCCCAGATAACACTCCTGAGCGCTAGCAAGGGCTGGTTGGGTATGAGAAAGAAAAGCTTCTCATCTGAGGAATGAATACCCCTTCAAATGATAAGGCCCAGAGAGGCATATACACATAACAGCAGTCTTATCTCCCTCACCCTTGAGTTAAATACTTACGTCTAGAAGCCTCTTGTTCTGGGGGTTCTAGATACTCTGCCAAACAGCCATGAAAAGTCATGCACCCTATAGTTCAACTCTGCAGAGCCAATCACTAATTCTAGAACTTTGGGAGGCCAAGGCGAGAGGACTGACTGAGCCCATGGGTTTGAGACCAGCCTGGACGACTTGGTGAGACCTTGTCTCTACAATAAAAAAAAAAAATTAGCCAGGCATGGTGGCACACGCCTGTAATTCCAGCTGCTTGAAAGGCTGAGGTGGAAGGATCACTCGAGCCCAGCAGGTTGAGGTCGCAGTGGCCATGAGCATGCCACCACACTCCAGCCTTGGTGACAGTGTGAGACTCCAACTCAAAAAAAAAAAAAAAAAGTCCGGGCACAGTGGCTCAAGCCTGTAGTCTCAGCACTTTGGGAGGCCAAGGTAAGAGTATTGCCTGAGTCCAGGGGTTCGAGACCTGCCTGGGCAATGAAAGGACAGACTGAGAGCCGAAAACCATTTTTTAATCTTGTTCTTAAACCCTGACACAATAATGAGAAAGTAGAAGCTATGTTTTTGGAGAAATGCACACTTTAGGTAAAATTAACTGCCAACTTCGTCTTTTCAGAAACAGACTTCCTGGTGCCAGGTATCACAGGTATCTCATAGCGGCAACCAAGCTTGCCTAGAGTAAAGGGAATTTACAAGGCTTAAGACCTCATGCATTGGTTAAGAATTGTAAAAGTCACAAAACTTGTAATTACAAAAGTTATAACTGCTCAGAGGGGGAGCAGGTGAGGATTCAATCTTCCAGTAAACTGGGCACTATCTACAGGGAAACCAAGGATCCCCCGAAGCTACCCACTGGGAATGCATAGGAGATAAGGGAAGTACACCCTCCATTAGCTCTAAGGAATGTCGTTCATGTCATTCGGGAAGGTACAGGAGCATTAGAATCATTGTCACGCCCTTCTCTAGGGGCTATGATAATATGGACAGACATTAATGGGTCTCTGTGTCACAGGTTCTCCAAGACATCCACAGGTGGTTTATAAGGAAGTCACAACAGTCACGTCTACCTGAGTGCAACATCTCCAAGGAAAAGGATGTAAGCCAGGGGTTTGGGGGGCTACGGTGCCACACTCACCCAAGTGTAGGCCCGCTCCTCTGTGGGGGCGAACTTTTCTTAAATAAATCTTCTCTCACCTCTTTGTGTTGCAATTCTTTGCATTTACTTAGATCTCTAGGTTGCCAGCGTGGCACCTCCGGCTTGCCGGCTCCATCCATCCATCCACCCTCACCCTATCCGGACCCTAACAGGCAACTTGGTGAGGCCTCATCTTCACAATAAATAAAAAAAATTAGCCCAGCATGGTGGTGTGCAACTGTAGTTCCAGTTACTTGGAAGGCTGAGGCAGAAGGATCGCCTGAACCCAGCAAGTCGGGGCTGCGGTGGCCGTGAGCGTGTCACTGCACTCCAGCCTGGGCCACAGAGTGAGACTCCAACTCAAAAGATAAATGTACAAATAAAATAAAAATAAATTAAAAAAGAGAAAAATAGAAATTTAATAACATGTGTACCTCATGTATACACAGAAGATACCCAGAGAAATGAATAAAATCTAAAGCAGGGGCTTCGAATTCAGGCTTAAATACCATCTCCAGCTGAAGTAAAGAAAGAAGGGTTTAGGGTGGTCACTTATGGGGAGATGCCTGGGAAAAGCATGGTAAGCAAGGATGAGGTTTTTTAATGCAGATTTATGTTGGTGTCTTCTCCATTGTAAGTACTAAAATGAGGAACTTCCTGGCATAGAGCAGGAGATGCTATTTGTAGATACTAATTTCCCTTACAAAAAGATAAATTATGAAAAAATTTATCAAGACTAGGGTCTTGCCATGTTGTCCAGGCTGGTGTTAAACTCTTGGGCTCAAGCGATCCTCCTGCCTCAGCCACCCAAGTAGCTGGGATTACGGGCACACACCACTGCACCTGGCCAAAAGGACAACTTCTATTCTGCTTTCAGAGCTTCTTCTCTGGCTACTGTTTCTCAAAATAATCCATATGCCAAAGACACACACACACACACACACACACACACACACATTTTGTAGAGATGGGGTCTTGCCACATTGCCCAGGCTGGTTTTGAACTCCTGGCCTCAAGCCATCTACCTGCCTCCACCTCTCAAAGTGCTAGGACTACAGTTACGAGCCATCAAGTCTGGCCCAAAGATGCATATGTTGGGTGGCATATTCTCCTACAGTAATCTGGCCTCCCTGAGAGTTGCCGGCAGCCTCCTGCAGAAAGGAGAAGTTGGCACTGGCAGGTGGGAGGGACTGACACCACTGACAGGAAAGTACCAAAAGAAGCCTGGGCTCAGGAGGGATTTGGGTGTGACAGTTGAATTGCAACACAGCTCAGGCCTTCAGTTAAAGTTCCCACCTCAGCAGCTTGGTGGCCTTTTCCACCCTCCTCCCTCCAAACCCAGTTTTTTCCTCTCTCTTCCTCATTCTTGGCATAGGCTCTGCCATGTCAATGATTAACAGTCCTTTCCCGCCACAACCAGGCCAGCCCCACATTATTCTGGGGCTGCTGATCAAGGTTTCACCCAGTTGGGTCAGTCGTTTGGTCATCTCTGGCCTCTGACTCTTCGGCATGAGAAATCCAGTCCAGCCTAGCAGTCTGGCCACACCTTAGAAATTCTCTGGAAATTGTACTAAGAGCTAAATTAAAACTGTCCTTTATCCTTACCTGGCAGGGGAGATCACAAAGGTGGTTTCCCAGGGCAAGGCTTACCCACCGCACTCCAGACGTGCTGAGCCCTGTGACTTCCCTAAACCTGGGAAACTCAACTGCATAACTTATGGTAGTGGGGGACTGAAATCACATTTGTACTAAAAAATAAGAAGAATTGGCCAAACTGCTATGGTGACTGCACATCCAGTGGTTGCTAGGGGCTGGAGTCAGCGGGTGGGGAGGGGATTAACAGGAAAGGGAAGGCCGGGCATGTTGGCTCAAACCTATAATCTCAGCACCTTGGGAGGCCAAGGCTAGAGGATTGCCTGAGTCCAGGGATTCGAGACCAGCCTGGACAACTTGGTGAGACCTTGTCTCTACAATAAATTAAAAAAATAGCTGGGCTGGGTGGCCTGGCCTTGGAAGGCTGAGGCGGAAGGATTGCCCAGCTGGTTGAGGTTGCGGTGGCGGTGATTATGCCACTGTACTTCAGCCTAGGTGACAGAATGAGAACTCAACTCGAAAAAAAAAAAGAACAGGAAAGGGACAGGAGGAGGCTTTTGATGTTATATGCAATGATTTTTGTGACAGCTCCAAGGCTACATGCTGTGGTAAAAATCCCATTAAATTGCACACTTATAGCCGGGCTCGGTGGCTCAGCCTGTAATCCCGTGCCTTTGGGAGGCTGAGG
>NW_007240947.1:106742-122349 GCF_000164805.1 Carlito syrichta
CTCAGCAGGCGAGGCTGCAGTGGCCGGAAGCGGCCACTGCACTCTAGTCTGGGTGACCGAGTGAGACTCCAACTCAAAAAAAAAAAAAAATTGCCCACTTACAATGCATACACTTTACTGTATGTAGATTCTACCTCTATATATCTGACTTTTAAAATGACACAAATGATGTAGAGATTTCCTATGTTTTCTTCCCATTCTCCCCCTCCCCCAGGAGGCATGAACTATCTATATAAATTATCTGACATCCTCTGGTAATAAAATGAGCAGGGGCCTATAATTTGGTTTCCCTAAGAATTATTCCTCCAGGTTCCACTTGCCGACTTTGCTGACCTGCCCACTTGACCACAGTAAAGGGACTCAGGTCTGCAGTTAACAGTAACTGAGAGAAAGAAACGCTTTAGTACCAAAACCTGCTTGTTGGGATTTCTACCTTCCAAGGGGAGGCATAAATCAAACCCAATCACTATGGGTCTCTTATTTTTCTTTTTTTGAGTCACCAAGTTTAGTTCTGTCACCTAGGCTAGAGTGCAGTGGCACAATCATGGCTCATCACAGCCTTGACCTCCTAGGTTCAAGTGATCCTTCCACCTCAGTCTCCCAAGTAGCTGGGATTACAGGTGTGCACCACCATGCCTGGCTAATTTTTTTTTTATGTTTGGTAGGGATGAGGTCTTGCTATGTTGCCTGAACTGGTCTTGAACTCCCAGGCTCAAGCAATCCTCCCTCCTCGGCCTCCCAGAGTGCTGCAACTACAGGCATGAGTCACCACATCTGGCCCAATATTTAAAATTAAACATCAGACCACTCCTCTTCTAAAGTGCCCATCTCCACAAGCTGGGCCTCGGCCTCCAACCCAGCTCTCCGCTCTCAGTCCAGCTCCTCAGGTCTCCTGCTCCTGGGCAAATAGCCAGAGTCCTTCAAGTTACTCACATGGGACAACCAGCTCTCCTCAGCCAACTTGTAACCTCAGTGAGAGCTGGGACATGACTTGGAGGACCGAGGGACCAGGATGACCCATGCAGCAGCCTAGCTTTGACCCTGAATGTCTTGGGCTGTGCGCCAAAGCCTGGCTTGCTTACTTGCTGCTGTTTCTCTGGTTGATCTTATTTACCACAGACCATGTGGTGGCTGTTTTAGGGCTTCCCCTCTTCTGACCAAAGTCCTGGGCTGAACAAGGGCTCACTTACACAGTGTCTAGTTCTTTCTCTGTCTGTGCCTAGTCACTGTCTTCTCCAAGAAAAAAAAGACCTGGGCAGGGTATGGTGGCTCACACCTGTAACCCCAGCACTTTGGGAGGCTGAGGTCAGAGGATGGCTTGAGTCCTCAAGTTTGAAACCAGCCTGGATGACAAAAAAAACCTGATTTAAAAAAAAAAAGTTAGGCCGGGCTCGGTGGCTCTGCCTGTAATCCCAGCACTTTGGGAGGCCGAGGTGAGTGGATTGCCTGCGCCCACAGGTTCGAGACCAGCCTGGGCAACTTGACGACATCTCTACAACAAATCAAAAACTAGCCGGGCATGGTAGCACGTGCCTGCAGTTCCAGCTACTCGGAAGGCTGAGGGGGAAGGATCGCCGGAGCCCAGCAGGTCGAGGCTGCGGTGGCCGGGAGCGGCCACTGTACTCCAGTCTGGGCAACAGAGTGAGACTCCAACTCAAAAAAAAAAAAAAGTTGGTGGTACTGTGCTATAAATCCTCCACTTCCCAAGCTTTTGGCAAAGTCTCAAACACCAAGTCCTTCTAAGAATGATCACTGAATGAAGACAAGGAAAGGGACTGATTTCCATGTCTGGGCAAGGAGCAGGATCTACAAGCCAGGAAGGCAAACCAGTCCCTAAACTGATCAGATTACTCCAGTCAATCATGGTAGAGCTCCAGCTATGCGGCCAACATGTGTTGGCTGCTGCTGCTATTTTGTGCAGTGGCATGAGTGATGCTTGAACAGAGGGGCACAGAATGGACAGGCAGGCAGTTCTGGGGAGGCAGGCAACACACAAAAAGCATACTTCATAATGAAATTAGTGATCAGTGCTGGGAAAGATTAGAACAGGGTACGATGGCAAATAGCCAGGGAAGGGGATGGGGAGTGGGAGGGAAGGGATTATTTAGAAACGGCAGCTAAGAATTTAGCACAAGTAGGGGGTCAGAGGCATAGTGTCTAGGGAACATCCTGCCTGCCTCACCCCCCACTGTACATCACCACCACCTTAGCAACATGTTCCTGGAGAAATGGGGAAAGGGGAGCTTTGAGCCCATTTTGCTTGAGTTGCAGGACAGGGATCTCAGCCAACTGCTGGGTTACTGCATTCAAAAACATCACAGAATTAACAGCTACGATTCAAAGAGGGTTTGCCAAGTACCATGCTCCACACTTTTATATGTACTGTCTCACTTATGTCACATAATCATGAGGAGTAGGCTTTATTCACCCCCATTTCACAGAAAGGGAAACTGAGGCTTAGTGAGGTTCAGTAAACTGCCCGAGTTCACAAAGGCAAGAAAAGGCAGAGCCAGGGTTGGAATCTGCATCTCTCAGACTCCCAAGATTACATATAGCCAAATGCTAAAGAACGCAATGGATTCCCTCATTCATTCTGTAATTTTGTATGACGCACCTATGATCTATGAGCTACCAGGCACTGGGATGAACAGTGGACAAAATCTTTGCTCCCCTGGAGCCAAAGTAGAAGCCCAGAACTAAGGTGGGCTGAGAAACACATCTGCTGGGTAGTATAGACATATTAGCCCAGCCCATACCCTTGGTTTCCTGGCCCCTATGATCCAGGGTGGGCAGCTATACTGTAGTGAATTCTTCCTTTTTGTTTTTTTTGAGTCAGAGTCTTATTCTGTCACCCAGACTGGAGTGCAATGGCATGCTCATCGCCACCACAACTTCCACCTGCTGTGCTCAGGTGATCCTTCTCCCTCAGCCTTCCAAGCATCTTCCTCAACCTTCCATGTGCCACCATGCCCAACTAATTGTTTAGATTTATTGCAGAGATGAAGTCTTGCCATGTTGCTAAGGCTGGTATCGAGTTCCTGAGCTCAGGCAATCCTCTTGCCTCCACCTCCCAAGTGCTAGGATGGCAGACTTGACCCACCGCACTCGACTTCTTCCTCTTTAATTTGAGTTTACTGGAATAAAAATATGTGAGTGTAAAGCTAAAGGGAGCTCACAAAGTGATTTCCTCCCCAAGCTCTCACTCTCCCAGGGAGGGTGACTCAGTCTCAAACCCTTGGCTCTTGTTGTTTCCTGGCTGTTCACAGAGAGAAGCTGGCTGCGTATTTTCTCCTGCTTCTTCTGCAGCCAGCTCTGCAGTGAACCCTGAGGGGTCTGGGCCCAGCTTATTCTCCCCATCAGTCTCCACTAGCCTGTCTCCCACCAATGACCCCAGAACAAAGGCAGGCTTTGTGTCCTCCAACTAAACTAGTTTTGCCAACGTTGCTGGCAGAGGAGTTTCCGTCTGCTGAAGGAGCAAGTCTTGACCTGCAGAGTCCTCTCTCTCAGAGATGGGATGAAACAACATTGGAAGGGTAATCAAAGAGCTGCCAAAGTCTCTGAGCCAGGGCTGACTCTGGGGCAGGGGCGTCCTCCCAGCCTGAGTGGTCTGTCTCTTCTTCGATGACTCAGTTCCCAGGCTGCATAGAAAACCATCTTTCCTCACTCAAAGGAACTCAATGCTGAGTCGTTTGGCTGTTGTTAGGCAACAGTGCAGAGTTTAATCAATTTGTGATTAAACTTTTATGTCAATAAAAGGGCTGAATAAGAGAACAGTTATCTTTTGACTTACTCTAGGAACCAGATTGCATGTTAAAATTAACAGTGCTCAGAAACTTTATCACGATCACTAATACTATATGCTACAGTGCTAATTATTTCAGAGCTAACTTTTGCGTGCTTTTACATTGCCTGGTCCTTACCTGTCCTTACTGACTGACTCTCTGTGAGTTTTATAAACCCAATATGATTCTAAGTGCCTTGAATGAAGAGTTCCGCTGCTTGGGTCCCCTGAGGTCAGTAATGCCTAGGGTAGGACCAGGTGCTTGGGTTGTTCAGTATTTCTCCACTATCCTTCAGCACAGCTAAAGAGCAAGCTCGGCCTCAAAGCAGGAAGAGAAAGGAACATTTTCCTCTCATGTCTGAAGATATCTTTTGTAAACAGGCTGCTCACATCTCCAGAGCATGATAAAGACCAGATGCAGGCAGGGATCTGGACATGTCTTATCTGGGTAGAAAACAGAATTTAAGGTAATAAATATCTTGGGATGTGATAAAATCCAGAAGCCTCTTCCTGGGCCATAAGTATGTTTTTCTTTTTTAAACAAACCTAGTAGTAGTATGTGACCTTATCAGAGAGATTTATGTTCAGTTGAAAACCAAGTTATTTTGAGCTGAGCAAAATGAAGACTTTTATCAGCAGATGACTCTACAAATTTTTCAGGGACAGTGGTTTTCAGAGGTGGCAGGGTTGAAGAGAAATCTTTTATGATATCATATGGTAAATAGACTCTTCACAGTGCCCAGTACATATAGGTGCCCAGCACCTATAGGTACCCAGCAAATGTTTGCTTTTCAAAATGTATGTACTTAGCTGGGTGCGGTGGCTCACTCTTGTAATCCCAGCACTTTGGGAGGTTGAGGCGAGAGGTTTGCCTGAGCCCAGGGGTTCGAGACCAGTATAGGCAACATAGCGAGACCTCGTCTCTACAATAAATCAGAGAATTAGCTGGGCGTGATGGTGCACGTCTGTGGTTCCAGCTACTTGGAAGGCTGAGGTGAAAGGATTGCCTGAGCCCGGCAGGTTAAGGCTGTGGTGGCTATGAGTGTGGTTGAGGCTGGATGACAAAGTGAGACTCTGACTCCAAAAAAAAAAATTGTGACCAGGTGTGGTGGCTCATGCCTGTAATCCCAGCACTTTGGGAGGTGGAGGCGAGAGGATTGCCTGAGCTCAAGGTTTTGAGATCAGCCTGAGCAACATGGTGAGACCTCGTCTCTATAATAAATAAAAAAAATTAGCTGGGTGTGGTGGTGCATGCCTGTGGTTCCAAGTACTTGGAAGGCTGAGGCAGAAGGATCACCTGAGCCCAGCAGGTATAGGCTGCAGTTTCCATGAGCATGCCACTGCACTCCAGCTTGGGTGACAGAATGAGATTTTGACTAAAAAAAAAATTATGTACCTATTTATTTATTTTTGACAGGGTCTCACTGTCCCTAGGCTGGAGTGCAGTTGCACTGTCATAGCTCACTGTAGCCTCGAACGCCTAAGCTCAAGTAATCCTCCCATCTCAGCCTCCCAAAGTGCTGGGATTACCGGCCTGAGCTACTGTGCCCGGCCTACAGTTTATTTAGCAAACACTTATACTGCACATAGACTATGCTAGCAGGATTCTAAGTGCTTTACAACTATTTATACTCATGCCCCTTTTCTTCCTGCCTTGATGCTGAGGGTGCTATTTAACTGTGACTGCGGAGTAATTAAGACATAGCGAGCACAGCATTGTTCACAGTAGTAAGAACATGGGACCAATCGTGTTGCCCATCAAAAGAGGATTGGGTAAAACAAATGTGGTACATATACACGATGGACTATTACATAGCCATAAAGAAGGACAAAAATCATAAAATTCATAGCAATCTGGATGGATTTAGAGTCTACAATACTTAGTAATCTTTCACAGAAACAAAGAACTGAGTATCACATGTTCTCACTCACAAGTGGACCTTGAACAATTATTGTAATACTATAAGAAAAGAATTGGTTTAGCCGGGTGTGGTAGCGCACGCCTGTAGTTCCGGCTACTTGGAAAGCTGAGGCAGAAAGATCACCGGAGCCCAGCAGGCCGAGACTGTGGTGGCCGGGAGCGTGCCACTGCCCTCCAGTCTGAGCGACAGAGTGAGACTCTGACTCAAAAAAAAGAAAAAGAGAAAAGGATTGACCGTAGCAGGAAACTGCCGGGTGGGGGGTGGGGTATTGAGATGGGATTGGTAGTAGTGGGACTCTGTTGGGGGAGGGGGGCACACCTCATCAACAAGTGTACCTGCATAATGAACATTTGTATACCTAACCCTGAATTGTATCCCACATCTTTAAAATAAAAAAATTAAAAGAAAAGAAATAGCGAGCAGTTAGCATGCCTAGCATAGCCCCGGGCACTCCTGAACCCTCTGGTTGGGATGACTATGTCCCTGAATTAATTTCAAACCCTGAGAAATTCAGGCCCTGCTCCTATCACTACCTCATCACTCTCTCACAACATCTTGGGGTGCCTCCTTTCTAGGACTTGTGTACCCTCCTGTCCTCCTGCTATTAGGCAGAACCAGATGAAAGTGCAAGTGCTGATCTTTGTCACTGATGTTTTGATTGCTTTTTAATTTCTAAAAAAAATGACAATTTCATGCAATCAAACTTAATATCTCTATGTCTTAAAAGGAAGACACTGGCCGGGTGCAGTGGCTCAAGTCTGTAATCCCAGCACTTTGGGAGGCAGAGGTGGGAGGATTGCTTGAGAGCAGGAGTTTGAGACCAGCCTGGTTCATGAAGCTAGACTCTGTCCCTACAAAAAAATACAAAAGTGGTGGCGTGCACCTGTAGTCCCAGCTACTCAGGAGGCTGAAGCAGGAGGATCATGGGAGGATAGTTTGAGCCCAGGAGTTTGAGGCTGCAGTAAGCCAGAGTAAGAACTTGTCTCTGTAAATAAATAAGTAAATAGGGGAAATGGATGCTTGAGGTTAAGTAACCTGCTCCGATGCCTCAGGAGTAGTCAACAGCAGGATGTAGATTCAAATTCCAGTTTGCCTCTTTCTGAACCTCTTAACATGCTACTTTTAACCACTTATTAAGAACATGGGATGAGGAAGAAGCTGTTAGGGTTTGAGCATCAGCTCATCCACTTGGTAACCCTGATTTTTTTTTTTTGAGTCAGAGTTTTACTCTGTCACCCTGGAGGCCGGCGAGGAAACCCCCTGTTCCGTCCTGAAGCCGCTCCAGGTTGAAGTCATTTGGCGCCCATGTGTTGTTTGGGGCCCTTCTTTCATTCCGGTGAGCACAGTCTGCTCAGTTCCCCTTAGAGTGGTCTAGAAGTCACACAAACCCCTAACCCTCAGAGCCACCAGCCCCGGGCGGGTCCCCGGCACACGCCGGGCTCGGCTGCCCACCGCCCGCGCGGCCCCTTTAAGGGCGGTCGGCGGCCACGTGCCCCGTGACGTCGGAGCAGGAAGTGTTTGAGGAAGTCGCGCGAGGCCGCCTGTTGCGGGGGTCCCGCGTTTTCATGTCCTCAGGGGGCGTCTGGGCTCCTGTCTGCCCGCCCCGCCTTGCAGACAGGTGAGTCCCGCGGGCGTCCCCTGCCTCCCCCCGAGGCCCTGCGGACGCTTCCGTGGGGCCTGGGGTCGGGGTTTCCGGGTCACTAGCGCGGTTGGAGCTGGGAAGCGCGGGGGCAGACGGGGCGGGCGCTCCTGGCGGCTGGGTGGAAGGGGGGGCCTCGGGAGAGACACTTGACCGCGGAGGCAGTGTGGACACCTGTGACTCCTGCAACACTGTAGACACCCGTGCACGTGGGGAGACTCGGGAGTGGGCTGGGCTCTCCCTGCCGCCTGGGGGTGGCGTAGGCCAAGGCGCCCCTGCTAGGGTTGGGGGGCGGATCCCTGCTGGCATGGGTATCCCCCCGCCTTGGACGACTTTCTTCCCTGCTTGCTGCCGCAGCACCGAGGTGGGAGTGGTGAGAGGGACCAAAGTTTGCCACGATGTTTGGACAAACCATACCGACTGACTTATTTACAGAATAAAAACCCCTTGTTTTCTCTTCGCTCCCAATCGGGAGCAGCAGTGTCTGGTACTTTCGCCATCCCTTTGAGCTCGTTTTCTTAACCCTAACCTGTTTTCCCCCATCCCAACTTGCTTGCAGGTTAGAACGGCATCAGGATGAGCTGGTCACCTTCCCTGCCAACCCAGACTTGTGGGGCTTGGGAAATGAAAGAGCGACTTGGGACAGGGGGATTTGGAAATGTGGTCCGATGGCACAATCAGGTAGGGGCTCTGTGTAGCCTGGGGAGAAGCACCTCACTCCTCCACCCGCTGACACTGCTGGACCCAGGGACTGGCCTTTGGTTTTGCTGGTCTTAGGAGAAAGTGAGAATGGGGATTGGGAACAGGGATTCAGGACTGCCAAGGTGGCCCTCTGGTTAGTTGTCTGCAAGCTTTATTAACTAACTATGCTACCTAAATCAGTAGTTTAAAAAAAAGTTAAGCTTTCAGCTCCAATTTGTGCTAATGTATTGTGTATTGATGTTACATATTATAAAACATGGAAAAATAGGAAAAAATTAAAAGATGAGAATAGTGAAACATTTAAAAATATTTTAAAAATTAATTATTTAAAATTAATTGACTTATCTCTTGAGTCAAGTCTCACTCTGTTGCCCAGACTGGAGTGCAGTGGCACAATTGTGGCTCACCCCATCTGCAACCTTTTGGGCTCAGGCGATCTTTCTGCCTGAGCCTCCCGAGTAGCTGGGACTACAGGTGCACACCACCATGCCCAACTAACTTTTGTATCGCTTTGTAGAGATGAGGTCTCGTTAGGTATCAAACTCCTGGACTCAAACAATCATCTTGCTTCGGCTTCCCAAAGTGCTAGGATTATAGGTGTGAGCCACCTATAATTTTAAATATTTTTGCTGGTCATGATGCCATCCCAATATTGTTTGCAACTCCACACAGCACAAAATACACAGGCCCAGATGAAAGATAATTATTGTAAGGATGATGGTAAAAATTAGTATTTCAAATAATTCTTACCAATTCAGATGATTTGGACTGATTTCTTCTTCCATCTGACTAGATCTTCTCATTGTTTTTACACTGCTTGTGTCTGACATGAGCTCATAGAAGTGTCCGTTCTCCCATGTTCCTATTTGCTTGTATGGGCCTTATTCGTGCTGAAATTCTTGACAGAATCTCCTTATGCCAGGTGTCGATTTGATGAGAGGTGTTTTACTACGTTGGATGAATAGTCCATCACTCTGTCTAGGCAGGGCACAGATAACCTCAGTGTGTCTCCACAGGGCTCTGTCCACCCCTCTGCCCTGCAGGAATGTCTGCCTTCTTAAGGTGCCCCAAGTATCAGACATGGCACGTGACCTTCCGATAGATGATCCAAGGATCATGCTGCACAGGGAACATTGGAAAAGCTTGATTTCTTCTTAAATTGTTTGGATTCCAGTCTTGGTAGCACCTGAGACACAAAGCTCCATTTAGAGACCATTGCTGTAGGGACAAACCCTCACTCTCCAAATAGCTAAAAGTAACTTCCTGACTCCAAATTCAGATTCACCGAAGACTTTGAAGGATGGCACCTATGTTTATTTATGTTGTTTATATGTTCTATGGCTAATAGTCCATTGTGTATATACATTTTCTTTCTCCATTCGTTCGTTGGGGGGATACCTAGGTTGATTCCATATCTTGGCAATTATGAATAGTGCTATAATAAACATGGGAGTGCAGATGTCTTTTCCACATACTGATTTTTTTTTTCTTTTTTTTTTGAGTCGGAGTCTCACTCTGTCGCCCAGGCTGGAGTGCAGTGGTAAGCTCATGGCCACCACAGCCTTGACTTGTTGGGCTTAGGCGATCCTCCTGCCTCAGCCTTCCAGGTAGCTGGAACTACAGTCATGCCCCACCACTCCTGGCTCATTTTTTTATTTATTGTAGAGACGAGGTCTCACCATGTTGCCCAGGCTGGTCTCGAACCTGCAGGCTCAGGCAATCCTTTCACCTTAGTCTCCCAAAATGCTGGGAATATAGGCGTGAGCTACCATGTCCAGCTCCACATACTGATTTCTTCCCTTTGGATAAATACTCAGTAGTGGAGTTGCTGGGTCATATGGTATTTCTATTTTTAGGTTTTTGAGAAACCTCCATACTGTTTTCCATAGTGGCTGTACTCATTTACATTCCCATCAACAGTGTATGAGTTTCCTTTTCTCTGCAACCTTGTCAACATTTGTTATTTTTTGTCTTTTTGATAGTAACCCTTTTTAGTGGGATGAGATGATATGTTATTGTGTGTTTTGTGTGTATGTGGTTTTTTTTTTGGTTTTTTTTTTTGAGTTGGAGTCTTACTCTGTCACCCAGACTGGAGTGCAATGGCCGCTCCCGGCCACCGCAGCCTTCGACCTGCTGGGCTCCGGCAATCCTTCGCCTCAGCCTTCCAAGTAGCTGGAACTACAGGCGCGTGCTACCACACCCGGATAATTTTTGATTTGTTGTAGAGATGAGGTCTCGTCAAGTTGCCTAGGCGGGTCTCAAACCCGCGGGCTCAAGCAATCCACTCACCTTGGCCTCCCAAAGTGCTGGGATTACAGGCTGAGCCACTGAGCCCGGCCGTATTTTTTTTAATAAGAGGTTCTTGCTATGTTGTCCAGTCTAGTCTTGAACTCTTGGGCTCAAGCGATCTTTCTGCCTCAGCCTTCTAAGTAACTAGTATTACAGGTGTGTATCACTGTGCCTGGCTCATTGTAGTTTTGGTTTGAGTTTTCCTGATGACTTAGTGAGGTTGTGCATTTTTTCATATACCTGTTGGCCATCTTCTTTTGCAAAATGTCTATTCAGATTATTTGTCCATTAAAAAATTGGATTGTGTGTGTTTTTTTAAAATTTGAGTTGCTTAAGCTAATACAAGGAAGTCCCCCCCCAAAATTGGAATTGTCTTTTGGAGGGCGGGCCCTTTGTAGTACAGACTTCCCCTGGTAGGTAAGTGTCCTAGGAACCCATCAGCACCAGTGTGCCAGCATGTGTTGTTGTGAGAGGCTGCATGCAGCTTAAGTGAATTTTGTGTGTGTGTGTGTGTGTGTGTGTGTGTATGTGAAGATTCTTTCAGTATGTTTGCCCATTTCATGATAGGTGATTTACCTATCATGAAATGCCCCTGCCTGCTCTGTGCTGAGTTTTCAGTAGTTTTTGACACCAAAACAGCATAACCCTATGCTCTACCCACCCTGTTCACCCAATCTTACCCCAAGCGACTTTTTTTGTTTCCCTGGATGAAAAAAGTCCTCAAAGAGAAATGTTTTGTGTGGAAGAGGTGAAACAAAACAGCAGAAGCACTAAAAGGCATCAAAATTGACAAGTTCAAAAACTTCGGCAGTGGGAAAAGCGTCTTGATTGGTGTATTGTATCATACAGAGAGTACTTTGGAGGTGACTGACATCTAAATATGTAAGAATAAATACACAGCTTTTTATAAAGAAACTCTGGGGTTTTTTTTGGTCCTTCCTCCCCCTTGTATATTCTGGATATTAATCTCTTTTGAGCTGGATAGTTTAGAAGCAATTTCTCCCATTCTATAGATTGTCTCTTCACTTTGTTGATTGTTTCCTTTGCTGTGCAGAACCTTTTTGGTTTGATATCATCTCATTTGTCTATTTTTGGTTTTTTGGGGTTTTTTTGAGATGGAATCTCATTCTGTCGCCCAGGCTGAAGTGCAGTGGCATGCTCACTACAGTCTCGATCTGCTAGGCTCAGGCTTTCAGGCCTTCCACCTCAGTCTTTCAAGTAGCTGGAACTATAGGCATGCGCTACCATGCCTGGCCAATTTTTTGATTTATTGTAGGGATGAGATCTTGCCAAGTTGCCCAGGCTGTTCTCAAACCTGTGGGCTAAGGCAGTCTCCTCACCTTGGCCTCCCAAAGTTCTGGGATTACAGGCTTGAGCCACTGTGCCCAGCCTCTTCTAGTAGTTTTATAGTTTCGGGTCTTGCATTCAAGTCCTCAGTCCATTTTGAGTTGATTTTTTGCATATGGCAAAAGATAGAGGTCTAGTTTTATCCTTTTGCATATGGATTTCCTATTTTGCCCCTCATTTATTGAAGAGACTGTTCTTTCACTAATGTATGTTTTTGGCACCTTTGTAAAAAATGATTCACTGTAAATGCTGGGATTTATTTCTGGGTTCTGTATTTGGTTCCATGGGTCTGTGTGTCTGCTTTTATGGCACTACCATGCTGTTTTAGTTACTATAACTTTGTAGTATTTTTTTTAGTAGGAGTCTCACTGTCACCCAGGCTGTAGTGCAGTGGCACGCTTATAGTCACCGCAGCCTCAACCTGCTGGGCTCAGGCAGTCATTCTGCCTCAGCCATCCAAGTAGCTGGAACTACAGGCATGCACTACCATGCCTGGCTAATTTTTTGTTTTATCGTAGAGACGAGATCTTGCCAAGTTACCCAGGCAAGGACTCAGGCAGTTCTCTTACCTTGGCCTCCAAAGTGCTGGGATTATAGGTTTGAGCCACTGCACCTGGCTTGTAGTATAATTTGAAGTCAGGTAGTGTGATGCCTCCAGCTTTATATTCTCTTTTTTCTTTTTTTCTGGAAAATCTAGAAAGTTTATTGACTCAGGAGGTGGGACCCTTGTGATAAAGGACAGAGGATCCCAAAGTTGAAGTCTGGCCTGAGAAGCTAAGTGGGTTCTTAGTTTTATGTAGGAAGAATTTAAGGGTGAAATGACAAAGTAAAGTGAAAGTTTATTAAAAGAAAAGAGGAACAGAAAGAAGGCTACTCTATAGGCAGAGCAGCCTCCCTACATTGCTGGAGTTTCTGCTGGAAAATGAAAATAAGTTTATTGAAGTGACAGAGAGCAGGTTACTCTATAGAAAGAACAGCCTGTTCTTTTTGCTCAGGATTGCTTTGGTTATTTGGGGTCTTCTGTGGGTTCATGAGAATTTTAGGATTATTTTTTCCATTTCTGTGAAGAATGTGATTATTATTTTGACAGGGATTGCATTGACTCTGTAGATTGCTTTGAGTATATGGCCATTTTAATAACATTAATTCTTTTTTTTTTGAGTTGGAGTCTTACACTGTCACCCAGGCTGGAGTGCAGTGGCATGCTCACGGCTACCCCAGCATCTACCTGCTGGGCTCCGGCGATCCTTCCACTTCAGCCTTCCAAGTAGCTGGAACTATAGGAGTGCTACCATGTCTGGCTAATTTTTTTTTTATTGTAGAGACGTGATCTCTCCAAGTTGCCTGGGCTGATCTCTAACCCACGGGCTCAGGCAATCCACTCACTTCGGCCTCCCAAAGTGCTGGGATTACAGGCTGAGCCACTGAGCCTGGCCAATGTTAATTCTTTTAATCCATAAACATGAGCTATCTTTCCAATACTTTGTGTCCTGGAGGGCACCTGTATTTTGATCAAGTGCTGTTGAGCATCTTTCTGGACTAAAGAGATGGCATATTGTGAACCTCTTCCCAGAAACCTGGCTGCAGCAAGCAGAGAGGATTGTTGAGGCTGTTGGCCAGTGATGTCAGAGGGTCATTCTGGACAGTCATCCTCCTGCGTCATTTAATTGGAAGACATCCTAGGTCCCACCCTGAGTCCTTTCAGCTCTGAGTGGAATGTGGGAGCCAGAGCTGGAAGGCAGAGTGCAGTTCTGCAGGTGATCACTCACGCCCAACATAGAAACCAGGGTTCCAGCAAACCCTATGGTTGAGGAGGCCTGAGAAATATGACTGCCTCAGATTTGTCCTGGTATTAAATTTGTGCCTGGCATTAAAACAGAAGGTCCAGACCATTCTATGGCCCTCCTTATGCCTGGGCTGGGCTTCTTCCAGACAGGCCAGTGCTTTTCAAGACATCCTGTCTTCCTTCAAAACAGTTCTGTCCACTTGTGCCAGGTATCTGTCATCACTGGCGCCAAGTGGCCTCCATCTGCCTGCTGGGTGTGGAAAGCTGTTGCCAGATGGAATTTATTTCTTGCTTTATAGATGTGAACCTAGGAATCTGTGTGTGTAAGGATTACAACTACAAGTACAACTTTCTAGTTCCTTCCCCTTTTCAAAACCTTAGTTTGTTCTTTATTTTATTTATTTATTTTTTTTGAGTTGGAGTCTCTCACTCTGTTGCCCAGGCTGGAGTGCAATGGCATGCTTATGGCCACCGCAACCTCGACCTACTGGGCTCGGGCGATCCTTCTGCCTCAGCCTTCCAAGTGGCTGGAACTACAGGTATGCGCCATCATACCCACCTAATTTTTTGATTTATTGTAGAGATGAGATCTTGCCACGTTGCCCAGGCTGGTCTCGAATGCATGGGCTCAGTCAGTCCTCTCACCTCAGCCTCCCAAAGTGCTGGGATTATAGGCATAAGCCATAACACCCGGCCTTTATTTGTAAAAAGCCAAAAGCCAGCCTCCTCCTGCTGCTATCTGACCCTCTCACATCTAGTGTTAAAGATCCTGCTCCGCCCAGCTCTCTAGCAATCTACTGAGTGTGGGGCTAAGCTCTGTTAGGATATGGAAATAAAAGATGACCCTGGCCCTCATGTGCTTACGCTCTAATTGAGGCGATAACATGGGCATTGGGAATATATCAAGAAAGTCTTTTGTGAAATGGCAGTGGCTGCCGTCTCTGGAGAGTGTGTGTGGCAGCTGTGCTGGGTGCTGTAGCCACATGGTCTGCTTTGAATGCTTGGGGTGGGACAGCTTCTTGGAGGAAATGAAAATTCTCAGGTAGCTGCAAGGTGGCAGACTCTAGAGATCCTGGGGGGTAGGGGCATGGGGGAGAAGAGGCATGTAGGGCCTGAGAAGGAAGTGGTGCTGCTATTGAGATCAGTCACAATGTCATTTCATCTCAACTGATAGCACCAGAGGGTGTGGGGTTATTTCCATCTTGTGGATAAAGCCCATAGGCTCTACATCACATGTGGCCCAGGTGAGGGGGAGGGGTGCCACCTTGATAGGTTTGTCTCCTAGCCCATGCTCCTGGCTCCTGTGGGTGATGCGGGAAGCCATGTACCTGGGGGTCTGTGCTGCAGCGAGTTGAGTGATGGGGCAGTGCTGAGTGCAAGGGTGTGTCCAGTCACGTGTGACTTGGGTGAACCTGCAGTCAGACTCTGAACCTTTTTTTTTTGGAGTCAGAGTCTTACTCTGTTGCCCAGGCTGGAGTACAGCGGCATGATCACGGCTCAGCATAGCTGTGAGCTGTGACTTCCTAGGCTCAGGTGAGCCTTCTGCTTCAGCCTCCTAAGTAGCTGAGACCATAGACACATGCCTCCACACCAGGCTAATTTTTAAAAAAATTTTGTAGAGACAGGTCTCATTATATTGCGTAGGCTGACGTCAAATTCCTGGACTCAAGCAATCTGATGGCCTCTCAATATGCTGGGATTATAGGTGTGAGCCACTGTCCTGGCTGACCCTGGATCTTTGACCCCCATGCTTGAATCCTATCTGCACAGTCCCTTTGATCCAGCATTCAGCCTCATGTCTGAAACATTCAACTTGGGGTGCAGAGTCTGAGAAGGAGGTGGGGGTCCTTACTAATTGCCTTCTATCAACAGCAGCCTGGTTGGACAGTTGTCACCATCACAGGATACTGGGCTCTCTGAGCCAAGGGTCTAAGTGTAGCTCTTAGCCTTGGTGAGTTGGCTCTGAGTCACTGAATGAGGCTTTCTCAGGAGGCTGGGCTGGCCCCTTTTGTGTCCTGTGAGTCCGGTCTTCCAGCTATGTCAAAGCACCTGGTGGCTCTCGGGAGTCTGTGTCCACCACTGCCTTTTTTTTTTTTTTTTTTTGAGTTGGAGTCTCAATCTGTCACTCATACTGGAGTGCA
>NW_007240947.1:122541-133485 GCF_000164805.1 Carlito syrichta
ACAGGTGCGCGCTGCCATGCCCGGCTAATTTTTTTGATTTATTGTAGAGATGAGGTCTTGCCCACTGCCTGTTTTATACCTTATGATACACTCACTCTTATACCAGGTATTATGTTTTCACATATAACAGAAAAAGAATTGCAAAGCCTAGGGTTCTTCATTATCACCTAACTTCAACATGGATAATGCTGCTGACCCTTTTTCTCAAAAGCAAACCAGTCTTAAATTTTGTCCCATATGGGGAGTCTACTTGCTAAACTGGGCACTGAGGTGCCTAAGACCCAGCCTGGGTTTCCACAGAACTGAGCTGAGACTTAGGGGATTCCAGGAAAGTAGGGAAAGTTATCCCCATGATGGCTAAGCGTAGACTCCCTAGAGTTGCACAAGCACAAGTCATACGAGGTCTGCCAAGTTTGTGAACTCATCTAGGAAAAGTGCTACATACCTCATTGCTGAATATCACTATGGTCACCTTTGAAGTACTGCCCTTGGGAAGCTATGCACCAACGCCAGTGCCTAGTCTACCTGTCAAAGCAATTTTGGAACTCTTTCTAGAATGGCCACCAGAGCTTTTGTTGTATTACTTACCGTTGATGTCCTGAACATCATCAAAATGTCTTCCTTTCAATATTTCCTTTATCTTCAGGTAAAGAAAAAAGTAGTTGGGGACCAGATCAGGGTAGTAGGGAGAGTATTCCAATACAGTTATTTGTTTACTGGCTAAAAACTCCCTTCACAGACAGTGCTGTGTGAGCTGGTGCATTGTCATGATACAAGAGCTCCTTTGGGACCAGTTTTGCAGATACCTTTCTTTCTCATGCCAAGATTTTCAGCTAAGATTTCCAGTTTCTCTATCGATGTTTATTTGGCCTGCTATGCTTCTTACAGTCGATGATTTTGACATACAATTTGGTGAATTTTTGCAGTATTTTTGTCAGTTCTGCTTGTTACTGGCCATCATGACCTCCCTTCATCAGTGACTCTTTCTCTCCTCTCAGAAAGATGTTTAGTCCATTTTTACACTGCCATTTTCTTCATGGCATTATCCCCATTAGCTTGGACTAACATGTCTCTGATTGCACTTCTACTCTTGCCAAGTTTAACAAGAAATTTAATGTTTGTTCCTTGGTCTAATGCAAACTCCGACATTCTTGTGATGACAGCTATGATGGCCATTCCAGAATTGCTTTGACAGGTAGACTGGGTGCTGGCATCAGTGCATAGCTTCCCAAAGAGAGTACTTTGAAGGTGACTGTAGTGATATTCAGCAGAGGTATGTAGCACTTTCTCTAGGATGAGTTCATGAGCGTAATTGTCAGACCTTGTAGTCTGTTTCTGTGCTGTTCATTTGAGCTTTGCTTTCTAAAGTAGGTATGTTTTTAACAGAGTCATTCTGTTTCAACTGAGACATTACTCATGGGAAACCTGTAATATTTTAGAATACTTCCTAGAGGCAGATGAAGACCACTGCCTAAGAAGTTTAGGTGTGTCTGTATCTACATCAGATGTTCCTAGGTCCCGGAGGTCAGGATTTCCCCTGCAGCTGAAGGCCAAGCTGAGCTGCCCATGAACAGTAGACAGTCAGTTATGGTGTCTGTGCCTAGTTAATCCAAGACTTGCTCAGTGCTCCCATTGTTAAGTTCAGTCTTTTTAGTTTGAGTTTGGATATTTAAGGCCAATATCAACCAGTCATCAATATCACAATCTATTCCTGGATTCTGGATTGAGCCAGGTGACAGCTGTGCATTTGGTCCAGTGTTTGTGTTGAACAAAAGACTGCAGTTATCCAATTTGTTGCCAGACAGATGATCTAAATCATTTAATGAATTAAGTTACTGAGTCACTTAATCTACCTTTTTTTTTGAGTTGGAGTCTCACTCTGTCGCCCAGGCTGGAGTGCAGTGGCATGGTTATGGCCACCGCCACCTTGACCTGCTGGGCTCAGGTGATCCTTCTGTCTTAGCCTTCGAAGTAGCGAGAACTACAGATACGTGCTACCATGCCTGGCTAATTTTTTTTTGAGTTGGAATCTCACTCTGTTGCCCAGGCTGGAGGGCAGTGGCATGCTCACGGCCACTGCAGCCTCAGCCTACTGGGTTCAAGTGATTGATCCTTCTGCCTCAGCCTCCCAATTAACTGGAACTACAGATGCACGCCACCATGCCCAGCTAATTTTTGTGACTTATTGTAGAGATGAGGCTTCACCAGTTGCCCAGGCTGGTCTCGAACCTGCAAGCTCAGGTAATCCTCTTGCCTTGGACTCCCAAAGTGCTGCGATTACAGGCTGAGCCACTGCGCCTGGCCCCAGCTAATTTTTGATTGATTATAGAGATGAGGTCTCACCAAGTTGCCCGGGCTGGTCTTGAACCCACAGGCTCAGGCAATGCACTTACCTCGACCTCCCAAAGTGCTGGGATTACAGGCTGAGCCACTGAGCCTGGTCTTAATCTACCTTTACAGGACAGATCTGCTTATCCTGTTTTATAAAGGAAACGTATGATTTGTAGGAGACAGAATAATGCCCCCCTCACAGTGTATCTATACCCTAATCCCTTGAACCTGTGAATATGTGAGACTGCACAACAAAAGTACACTAAGGTTGCTAATCAGCTGACCTTAGATAGAAGATTGTCCTGGCTTATACAGGTGGGCCCAGTATAGTCACAAAGGTCCTTAAAAGAGGGAGAGGGAGGCAGGAGTCAGAGTGCTGCAGTGTGAGGACTCAACTGGCAGTGACTGGATGTGGGGATGGGTTAGGGGCTGCAACCAAGGAACGTGGGCAGCCTCTAGAGCTGGAAAAGTGAAGAGACTATCTCCCTAGAGCCTCCAGAAGGAACACAGCCCACCAATGTCTTGATTTTAGCCCAGTAAGGCCTGTGTCAGCCTTCTGACAGAGCAGTTAGGAAATACATTGAGTTATTTCAGCCACTGACAGCAGTAGGACATGAGTGGACTGTTCTGTGTATTGAAGTTAAATAGATACAGATTTCTCAGTGTCTTGGTTTAAAGTCTATATCTTTTGAGGTAACATACCACCAGCTACAGCATCTTCAGCTAGGCCGTGGCTTGTCATTCTCTCCACAGAAACACTGCACGGCAAATGGATGCTCCCAGCAGTGTTACCTCATACTGCAGGTTGGCCCTCAGTTCTCTCTTTGATCCTCTCGGGTTGACAGAACTCTGCATTCCTCAAGTCTGAGCTCCTCTGGAGATCCTGCCTGCCTGGAAGCAAGTGTCTATGGCAGTGCCGCAGATCGTTTTGTGCTGCTACAACAGAAGATCTGAGACTGGGTCATTTGTAGTGAACAAAAAAGTATTTTGTCACAGTCCTGGAGGCTGGAAAGTCCAAGATCCAGGCACAGGCATCTGACAAGGGCCTTCTTGTGGTGTCATCACATGGCAGAAGGCAGGAGGGCAAAGAGGCAAAGGGGGCCTAGTACTCACCCTTTCATAACTGCATTAATACTCCCTATGGGCACCAAGCCCTCATGGCCTGATTGCCCCATGAGGCCCCACCGTTTCATACTGTTCCAGCAGGGCTTCGACTTCAACATGAATTTTGGAGGAATGAGCATTTGAACCACAGCAGACAATGTCAGTCAGTGCTGCAGCTGGTGGAGCTACCACAGAACTGGGCAAAGTGCCTAAACACTAACAGGAAGTGGAACCTGAAGCCAGACTCACAAGGAGTCAGAAGCTCATGATGTGCAGGGAGATGTCACACAGCATGCATACTGACGGAAGAAATGTTCTTTAGACATGGTCCCTGATCTTGAAAAGTATCAGATGGGCTTTTGCCCATGTCATTTGTCCCACCATTCTAAAGAGTTCAAAAGCAACAGGTTTATAGTTTTTGAAAGAGGTCAGCTGGGCATGGTGGCTCACGCCTATAATCCCAGCACTTTGGGAGGCGGAAGTTAGAGAATTGCCTGAGCCCAGAGGTTCGAGATCAGCCTGGGCTACTTGGTGAGACCTTGTCTCTACAGTAAATACAAAAACCAGCCAGTTTTTGCTCATAGTTTTGATTTTGGTCACACAACTCTGAGTATACCAGAAGCCATTGAGTGTATGATGTAAAAGGATGAATCATGTGGTGTGTGCATTATATCTCAATAGAACTACTTTTTAAAAGTAGGGCCGACATGGTGGCTCATGCCTGTAATCCCAGCACTTTGGGAGACTGAGATGAGAGAATTGCCTGAACCCAGTGGTTCGAGACCAGCCTAAGAAACTTGGCGAGACCTCGTCTCTGCATTAAATCAAAAAATTAGCCTGGCATGGTGGCGCGTGCCTGTGGTTCCAGCTACTTAGAAGGCTGAGGTGGAAGGATCACCTGAGCCTAGCAGGTCAAGACTGCAGTGGCCATGATTGTGCCACTGCACTCTAGCCTGGGTGACAGGGTGAGACTCTGACTGAAAATAAAATAAAAATTTTAAAGTAGGCATCAAGGCCTCTGCCTGATGGAAGCATAGCCAGAGCAGTGCTGGACTTTGGTGGAAATAGCTGAGAGTGTTTAGATGTGTGGAAATGTCTATTTGCTGGCATGCGGCTGGCCTACTGTCCGGTTTCCAGCCTAGTTTTCTGAGGTTTTCAATTCTTGAATATCAGTGCTAAGATTGCCATACTGATCAGTGGCTCCGTGATTTTTTTTTTTTTTTTGAGTAGGAGTCTCACTCTGTTGCCCAGGCTGGAGTGCAGTGGCACACTTATAGCCACTGCAGCCTTGGCCTGCTAGGCTCAGATGATCCTTCCACCTTAGCCCTCGAAGTAGCTGGAACCACAGGCACACACCACCAGCCCAGCTAATTTTTTGATTTACTGTAGAGATGAAGTCTCAACAAGTTGCCCAGGCTGGTCTCGAATGCCTGGATTCAGGCATTCCTCTCGCCTCAGTCTCCCAAAGTGCTGGGATTATGCACCCAGTTGGCTCCATGGTCTTATTAGACAGTTTCTGGTGTGTTTGGAGGTTTCCATTTTTCCTTTTCTTTCTAGATGTGTCCTTGTTCTGCAGGGACCTTGGCCAGTTTGGTAACTGAGAGGCTGTGATGCACTGCAGGGACAGCCACATGCCACCTTGCCATTGTCCTCTGCTTTTCTTTTTTTTTTTTTTTTTTTTTGAGTTGGGATCTTACTCTCACCCATGCTGGAGTGCAGTGGCATGATCAGAGCTCACCACAGCCTTGACATCCTGGGCTCAGGCGATCCTTTCGCATCAACCTCCCAAGTAGCTGGGACTATAGACACGTATACCACACCTGGCTAATTTTTTAATTTTCTTGTAGAAACAAGGTCTTGCTATGTTGCCCAGGCTGGTCTTGACTCTGAGTCTCTTTTTCAGGCCCGTTGGTACCATGTGAATGGCTCGCTTACTGGACTTAAGATTCTTCTCAGTGTGTATTTTTGTAAAATGAGAACATGGTTTGGCAGGACCTCTAGTACACCATCAAGTGAGCAGTAGTACCGTTTGGGAATCTTTCATCTTACTGGATTCACTGTGCTGCCTTACAGGTTATAGCTCTAGCCCAGGTGCATGAGGGGTGGGGAGATGCAGGAGGTTCTTGTGGCAGATGCACAGGATGCTGATGCCGGCTAGCTTGTTAACTGGCAGTGGGATCAGCTCCCAGACTGGTTCCCCTGGAGCTGCGGTCCTTCAGCCATTCCAGAGGCCCCCATGCCCAGTGGCATGGTGGTGACTTCCCTGTGGCAGTGGAAACAGAGCCACCCTCCCTATAGCTACTGGCTCCACAATGTCAGCACCTTCCCATCTAGTAAGCTCCAGCTCTTCCTGAGCAGTGAGAAGAGATGAATTAATCCTTAGGAACCAGCCACTCAGCAAATTATTCACAAAATGATTATTGATGGTCTTTTTTTTCTTCAGCTCAGAAAGCCACAGTGGGGACGTTGTGCTGGTTATTGTATAGAGTCAGAGCCCGCAAAGATGGACAAGTATCTGATTTAACAAGGAAAAGAGAGCACCCACTCCCCTACAGAGAATAGCTCTTTGGTATATGCAGTGAAGGAGTTACCTCTAATAGGAGCATGGAGGCGAGCAGGACTCGCTTGAGCTGGACTGACTGTGGTGCTATGCACCTGCAGGCAAGATCATGGATGTGCAAGGCAGAGGGCCAGTCGTGGGAGGGTGCTTGGTTATGCAGGTGGGAGCCAAGCTTTGGAGGGCTTATGTGCCAGGAGGACCTGTGAGACCTGGGTTCCCCTCTGGGAGGTTATTGAACACCTGCTGGAGCTGGACACTGCTAGGGTCTCATCCTCATGGCAGTCCTGGAAGGTGACTGTCAATATTCCCATTTTACAAATGAAGAAAATGAGTCAGACCAAGTGGTTTACCCAAGGTCACATAGCTAGTGAATGGCAGAGTTGGAATCTGATCGGTTTGTATTCCATCTGCACTGTTTTTTTTTTTTTTTTTTTGAGTTGGAGTCTCACTCTGTCGCCCAGACTGGAGTGCATTGGCCGTTCCCGGCCACCGCAGCCTCGACCTGCTGGGCTCCGGCGATCCTTCCACCTCAGCCTTCCAAGTAGCCGGAACTACAGGCATGCGCTACCACGCCCGGTTGATTTTTTGATTTATTGTAGAGATGAGGTCTTGCTGCCCAGGTGGGTCTCGAACCCGTGGGCTCAGGCAATCCACTCACCTCAGCTTCCCAAAGGCGCGGGATTACAGGCTGAGCCACCGAGCCCGGCTTCCATCTGCACTGTTATGCCTGCATTCCCTCCGAAGAGACAGACCCTTGTGGGAAGCATTGAAGATACTTAGAGTGACATGAACTGTTAGGTTGAGCCGTTTGAAGCACCATTTTTGTAGGTCAGGGTCATCAAATACCAGCAGTGCCATGTGGCTCAGCCTCACACTGCTGCAGTTGGGGCTTGGAGAGTGAGAACTCCCCGGGCAGGTTCCCCAGCATGTAAAACTGCCAGAACCTGCTCCTGCCCGCCATTTTAGTCACTGTCCCATGACTCTACTGCTGGCCTGTACTGCTGCCCAGGCCCCACCTTGCTCTCTGTTCTCCAGTCTGTAGCAGCCTGCACTGCAGGGGTTTCATGGCAGAGGTAGGACCGGAGCAGGTCCTTGACGGGTCTGTGAACTCTGGATGAGTAGAAATAGGGTGGGAGAGGGCAGGGGGTAAGGTGGGGGGAGAGGAAGGAGGAGACCCCTGGCAGGACACATGGGTAACCTCCCCTCTTCTGATCCCTGCCATGCTCTTCCTGCAGGAAACAGGTGAGCAGATTGCCATTAAGCAGTGCCGGCAGGAGCTCAGTCCCCGGAACCGTGAGCGCTGGTGCTTAGAGATCCAAATCATGAGGAGGTGAGGCTTGATGCCAGTTGCTGGGAACCCGGGGGCTGGGGACACGCTGAGCTTGGTCTGCTGCAGAGGCCCTGCCGTGTCTGAAAGGAGAGTCCTACATCTCAGGCCTTTGGTCTGCAGGCCAGCTGGACCATCGAGGGAGGTGACTGAAGGCTTCTGTAGGGGTAACATTTCAAGTCTTCCTTGGACCCTGTCGAGGGCTTTTGGGTCAGTTTTGTTTTGTTTTTTGAGTTGGAGTCTCACTCTGTTGCCCAGGCTGGAGTACAGTGGCACACTCATGGCCACCGCAGCCTCGACTTCTTGGGCTCAGGCTATCCTTCTGCCTCAACCTTCCAAGTAACTGGAACCACAGGTGTGTGCCAACATGCCCGGCTATTTATTTATTTATTGTAGCGATGCGGTCTCGCCAAGTTGCCTAGGCTGGTCTTGAACCCCTGGGCTCAGACAATCCACTCACCTCTGCCTCCCAAAGTGCTGGGATCACAGGTGTGAGCCATCGCACCCAGCGCTTTTGGTCAGTTTTATTTGTCATATTAAACACTTTAAAATAGTCATCATGGCGAATTTTCTTTTATCAGCAAAAAATTCTTTTTCGCTTTGTCACCAATTCCAAGGCTGTTCCAAAGCTCCAGTCCCCTGCTGTCACACCATCATTAGCATTTATTCCTCCACTGTGGAGACAGGTCCCATCTCTCCACTAGATGGATGCTGTCTTCCCGGCTAGTAAGGTTCCATAGGAGTCAGCTTTGGAGGACAGCAAGCAGGTGCTCCCTCTGCTAGCCTCTTTAAAAGATCAGGTGCATTTGGTCACATTTACAAACATGCCAAAAAAAGAGCAGGTGCCACTTGTCTCCCTCCTGGACATGCATACATATCCCTGCATGAATGGCAACAGTGGAAGTCCCCTGCCTTCTCTGCTCTTAGGAGCAGTTTCGTAGAGCAGCGAGGGCTTGTGGTAGGCCCACCAAGGATGAAGTTACGCTCCATATGCTCAGTCTTACATTCTGGTGTGGGAGCCAGTGGGTGCATGCTGAGGTCCGGTGCTGAGGGCGGCACCCTGGGCCCATCTTCCTCTCTTCACCTCCGAGGCTCTGGTCATCTCAGGGCTTCATCAAGAGCTAAGCCTTGCTGAGACATGGGGATGGTTGGTACAAAAACTTGGGTTCTGTGCTCATTGGCTTTTCCTCTTTCCTAGGCTGACCCACCCCAATGTGGTGGCTGCCCGGGATGTTCCTGAGGGGATGCAGAACTTGGCACCCAATGACCTACCCCTGCTGGCCATGGAGTATTGCCAAGGGGGAGACCTCCGAAAGGTGAGGCTTCTGGGGGCACAGGCAGGACATGAGGGGCAGGCAGGGGTGATCTCACCGCCATCATCAAGGAGCCAGTGAGCTCAGTAGGCTGCTTGTGCTTTTCAGATCTCCCTCAGGCCCAGCCCACATGGTGTATGTGAGGCAAGAGCCTGAGTTGAGCACTCACAAGGAAGTCAAGGAAGGACTTTCTGTGACTTCTGCTATGTGACTCCTGAAGTAACAAGGAAAAGCCATTCTGGTTTTGGACCAGAGGAAGGACTGGGCGAATTCCAAGACAAACTCTTCTTCCTTGGTGTGTGGAGCTGCCTTGAGCCTCTGGTGTCAGCACTGCTGCTGTCCTTTTAAGAGGGACTTTCCTGCACAACTGCAACCTCGCCACATATAACACAGGTGGTGTGGCTGGAAGGGAGCAGGCCTAGTCATGGGGGTAGGGGAGACTGCGCTGTGGTCTCAGAATCCCCACCCCCATCCCCTGACTCACCTGCGGGGCTTCCCCCTGCCTTCTTGCCATGTCAGTTTCTCATTCCTGGAACATACACTTCAAGGGTGACAGCAGCCCTCCCTGGTCTGGGATAGTCCTGGGTACCTCGTCCCAGATGCTCCTGAGACAGCATCACACAACCTGCTTTTGCACATTAGCTCACTTGACTTCCAGCAGCCCTGTGACATGAGAGGATAGTACACAGCCTAGAAAGGTGGGGTGGTCCCCAGGCCTCACAACTGCCACAACAGAGCCTGACGACGGCCCACGTGGACCCAGCTGCAAGCCACTCTCCATCTGTGAGGCTGAATGATGCTGTGTAATACTACAAAAAATGAAAACTCTGAGCAAGAGTTATTTTTTTATAAAGTTTTTGTTTTATTTTTATTTGTATTTATTATTATTATTTTTTGAGTTGGAGTCTTACTCTGTTGCCCAGGCTGGAGTGCAGTGGTGAGCTCATGGCCACCGCAGCCTCAACCTGCTAGGCTCAGGCGATCCTTCCACCTCAACCTTCCAAGTAGCCAGAACTACAGGCATGTACCACCACACCCAGTTAATTTTTTGACTTATTGTAGAGACAAGGTCTCGCCAAATTGCCCAGACTTGTCTCGAGCCCCTGGGCTCAGACAGTCCTTTCACCTCGGCCTCCCAAAGTGCTGAGATTACAGGCGAGAGCCACCATGCCCGGCCAGAGTTTTTTTTTTTTTTTTTGAATTGGAGTCTTGCTCTGTCGCCCAGGCTGGAGTGCAGTGGCACACTCATGGTCACCCCAGCATCGACCTGCTAGGCTCCAGTAATCCTTCTGCCTCAGCCTTCCAAGTAGCCAGAAGTACAGGCGCTCGCTAACATGCCCGGCTAATTTTTTATTTGTTTTTTTATTGTAGAGACGAGGTCTCGCCAAGTTGCCCGGGTTGGTCTTGAACCCACGGGCTCAGGCAGTCCACTCGCCTCGGCCTTCCAAAGTGCTGGAATTACAGGCTGAGCCACCAAGTCCGGCCTCAGAGTTATTTTTAACTAGGTTGCTCTGGGGGGGAGCAGATACGTTCAACTCAGGAAGGTCTGTGAGTTGAGGTAGGCACAGGGACATCCATTCTGTCTTTATGTGGCCTTTCCCGGATGCGCTTTGAGTGCTATTCCTATCACTCCTCTAGGTCTTATGCCTTCTTTTTTAGAAGGGAACTTTCCGTGAGGTTGACCTGCCGGGGTGACTCCTGCCATCAGGGTGGGCATGTTCCGGGGAGGGACACTCATGACAGGATGTGAACACAGTCCTTGGCATGACCCACGATGAGAAATGGAGAGCTCAATGGCGCTCTGGTTTCCTCTTTATTTTCTTAACCTTTGATAATCATCCAATTACTAACGGCAGTTGTATAGAGATAAAGTCATGCTGTCATGGTTGATCAGTGAGCTCTCAGAGGGCATCAGGAAGTAGGGGGCTGTGCAGATAATGAAGGGCTCTGGGCTAGGGCAGAGGGTTTTGGACTTGCTCTTCTGGGCAGCAGAGAGCCAGTGAACCAGGAAAGGAGATGAACCTTTCAGACTGACCTAGAGTGGTTGCCAGGTGGAGAGGGAGGAGGAAGGATCACATCCTAGGGGCTTCTGTCCTTACTGTCACCTGGGGTGCTGTGGGAGGGCACTGTTGCCCAGAGCTCTTGAGACCTGCTGTTTCCCGTGTTCCTTCCCCTCAAATGTTTATAATCTATACCCATGGGTAGGGAGAGACAGGTTTGGCCAGCACAGGAGCACATGTAAAAGGATAGATTTTTTTTTTTTTTTTGAGTTGGAGTCTCACTCTGTCGCCCAGGCTGGAGTGCAGTGG
>NW_007240947.1:133505-143136 GCF_000164805.1 Carlito syrichta
CCAAGTTGCCCAGGCGGGCCTCGAACCCGCGGGCTCAGGCAATCCACTCACTTCAGCCTCCCAAAGGTGCGGGATTACAGGCTGAGCCACCGAGCCCAGCTAAAATGATAGATTTTAAAGGTCTGCATATCTATAAGTGAACAGACTCTGGAACATTGATGAGTATAAATGCTAATTAGTGACCGTGAGCTCAGCACAGAAGTGATTTTGTGTAGCACATGGCACCTCCTGATGAGTCAAGAGGGCCGGAAAGGCAAAGGGCCACATGTCTGAGCTCGAGTGGCAATGGACCTGGCTTTACAGCCCAGCAATGCCGTCCCACAGCTGTGTGAGCTGACAGACATGGGTCCCCCAGGCTGTTTCCTCACCTCTAACGTGGAGGTTACAGCTATGTTTCTCAGTGGTAGCACTGAGGATTAAATGGGTTCTGCAGGCAAAGCTCTCGGAGCTCATCCCTGTAGATCAGCCTAGGACTGGGCGCGTAGCAGGTACTCAATAAATATTCCCTCTATTACCTCACCCCACGTGGCCTGGCGGTGGTAGGGAGAGCCAAAGGGTGTTTCCAGTGATGCCTTTCCAGCCTGCTCTGTCTGCAGGACTCTCAGAAACACGGAAGCCCTGGTGTCTGTGCTGAGGCTCTGGCCTGACCCCGGATACTCTTCACCTTAGGTGACTCAGATACCTGAGCCAGGGTTGGTGCTGTGAGGATGGACGTGAGCACTTGGGGTTTTCAAGTTGCTTTCTCCTCTGGCTAGTTCCTGCAGGTCCTGCTGCCCTAGCTTCCTCAGAGCAGGGCCCAGGGCCTGAGGTCAGCACTCAGGTCACTTGGCTGGTAGGAAACATATGTGGACTCACTGGTATTTATAACCTGTGTTCTGACACTTTTTCTCACCTTCTTGACAGTACCTGAACCAGTTTGAGAATTGCTGTGGCCTGCGGGAAGAAGCCATCCTTACTTTGCTGAGTGACATTGGTAAATCCCAGCCAGGGAGTCAGGCCGTGCCCTTCAGAAGAGTGTGTGGTACCTCCTGAGTCCTCACAGAGCACCAAGGGGAGACACTTCAGTCCTTTAGTCTTTAAGTAGGGAGCAGGGGTGGGGTGGAGACCCTGGTGGAGTCAGGAGGTCAGCAAAGGGCTAGTCAGACAAGCACTAAACTCAAATAGATTGCCCTTTCTGAGTAAGCCTTCAAGTGAATTATGATGTATAGAGATTTCCTTTCCCATTATAAAACTCCACTCCCTGCTTTCCTGGAATGACTTGCAATGGAATAGGTTGCCATCTGAGTGAATTTCATCCTTTGGTAATAGATTTTCCACTCCCATATTGGCAGTTCTCCACTCACCATGGGCATAGGAAACACTGCCCTTGTTTAGCCCTTTGATACTGCCAGAGTTCCCTTGACAGGGTTGTCTGCAGCGCATCTAAGAAGGCCAGGCTGTCCCTGGGAGAAGTGTAGCCTCAGCCCAAGGGGTCAGTGGAATCTCCTGAACCCTGGGGCCACTGAAGGAGGGGAATTAGAGGGGCCCAAAAAACCAACTCCCAACTCTGGCCTAGGAAACAGGCAGAAGGGAGGGAGACTCACTAGGGTTTTTTGTTTGTAAATCTCCAAGGTTGTTAGTTGATAGTTTGGCCTCTAAGGTTTAGAGTTATCCACAGTTTATCTTGATGTTGGACACCAGATTTGGGGAATGGTTCCATTTTTAGCCTCTCCTGGTTCAGTCTTTTGAAGCTGTGTGTGTGTGTGTGTGTGTGTGTGTGTGTGTGTATGTATGTGCGTGCTTAAACTTTTTTGAAAACTGTCAAACATACAGAACAGTTAAAAGAGTAGTATAGTGAGACTCAAACACTGTACCATTTGACATGTTAACATGTGGAACATTTAACATTGGTAAAGCCATAGTGGTAGAGCCATGGTCTCTAGCCTGTGACCTGGGAGCACAGGTAGTCCTCCAGCCTCTGACATACTTGACTCTGTTGGTGCAGGTCTGCCTCTGTCTGGCTTCACCGCTTTGGACAGAAGGGAGGCAAGAAGGAATGAAAGTAGAAAACAAGAAGGAATGAAGGCAGAAAAAGTCAAGTAATAACATAGTTAAGGTTAAGAGCCAGACAGTCTGATGTTTAAGATTCCCATCTTGCTCTGTATCCTGTGTCTTTGTTCCTTTGGGCAGAGTTTATGTTGACACTAGACCAGTCTTCTCTTGCTTGTGTGGGCACCCACTGCAGGCCTGTGTGGGCCTCCCGAAAGGGCTTCTCTGACTACCTGGAGCATCTCATCCATAAGTAGAGGCTCCACTTGTTTTCTTGACACTCTCCATGTGGCTTGCCCATCCACATTTTGCTTAGATGTTTATTTGATTGTATCTCTTCCCTCAGTGGTCACATTCTTTATTTTTTTCTCTTTGAGTTGGAATCTCACTTTGTCACCCAGACTTGGAGTGCCTTGGCACAGCCACTGCAGCCTGAACCTGCTGGGCTCAGGTGATCCTTCCACCTCAGCCTTCCAAGTAGCTGGAATTACAAACGCGCGCCACCACACCCAGCTAATTTTTGTGATTTATTGTAGAGATGAGGTCTCACCAAGTTGCCCAGGCTGGTCTCGAGCCCCTGGTCTCAGGCAGTCCTCTCCCTCAGCCTTTCAAAGTGTTGGGATTGCAGGCTGAGTCACCACACCTGGCCGAGGACCTATTTTTAAAAAATCAGACATCTACATATAATTATATACCAGTTCCCCTGCTTGTTAGTGTGGCCTTGGGCATCTATTAATACTGAATTTTTCAGAACACCCATTTTGTTAGCTGTAAAATGGGAACATTACTCACCTTGTTAGAATTGTTACAACAATAAAATGAGATGGTATAAATAAAGCTCTTAGCTCAATACTCTGTTCCTAGCATAATGTACAGTGAGCAAATATTCTTTCTCATTTCCTTCCCCTCTGGATTTAGACTTTTGCTATTCCTTTTGAAAACCTCAGTCCTTATTTAGGTCATGACCTGGGGTTGGATGTGGTGGACAGGCAGGTGGTTGTCGTGTGAGACTTCTTTTCCTGGTAGTGACTGGCTTTCCTCAGACCCTTCCTATCATTGTCACCTTTTGGATGCAGTCCCGTCCCCTTGATCTTATGGTTGAGTTGCTGATTAGCTTGTATTTTAGTCTTATTCCAAGTTCTGATTTGTGTACAAGATCCATCACATTTATTTCTTTTGCAAGGGTCTTGTAACTGAGCCAGAGTTCAGAAGCTTTTCTCGAAGCTCATCTGATATAACTCTTTTGTATTTTGGAACATTTCCTGAGCATATTTTGTTCTAGTTTGTTCCAGGAGCGGGCCCCATGTTTCCTTTGTTGGAGTTGCTACTGCCATTCTCTGCCATGTTGACTTCAGATAAGTGACAGTGCCACACCCTTGACCACAGGGTCCAGATTCCTTGCCTTCTCTTCTGGGTTCAGCCTTTTGGCCCCTGATCTCTGTGCCGGTAACCCCCTAGAGATGCCTGCTCAGAACAGCATTATGATTACAAACATGGGCAGAATTTTTCCAGTGAACATTATTTTTATTTTTTATTTTTGAAACAAGGCCTTACTCTGTTGCCCAGGCTGGAGTGCAGTGGCATGATCCTGGCTTAACCACAGTCTTAATCTCCTGGGCTCAAGCAGTCCTCCCACCTCAGCCTCCTGAGTAGCTGGCATTACAGGTACACATCACCATGCCTGGCTAATTTTTTTGTAGAGATGAGGTCTTACTATGTTGCCCAGGTTGGTCTCGAACTTCTGGACTCAAGTGATCCTACTGCCTCAGCCTCCCAAAGTGCTGGGATTACGGGTGTAAGCCCCTGGGCCCGGCCTCCAGTGAACTTTAAACTGCCTGATAAGATGCCATAGAGTACACATGAGGGGTGAGCAGGTGCCTGATGAGCACGTGGGTGAGCTCTGCTACTTTTGCCAGTAGACTAGACTATCACTCCCATGCCTGAGAGATCCAGGAACACGTGTGGAGCAGCTGGAAATGATTTGGGCTTCCACATAATTTAGGGCTTCCTGAAATAGCTCAAGAAAGTTACTTGTGAGTGGACTTTGTTTAAACAGTCTTGCTCATCATCCTGTGGAAAACACTGGCATGTGCTTTCTTCTGCCAACAGGAGAAAAGCCCTGAGCTTTCAGGGCTCTGGGCAGACTGCTGGACTTTCTGCTGCCTGAGGAGTATGGCCCCACATGCTTGCTGGGCAGCCAGACCCCTGCCTGTGACTGGAGGCAGTCTTCCTGGGCTCTCCAGGGGGTTGCTGGCCCTACTGACAGCCTGCCTCAGCCTCAGGAGTTCTGTCCCACATCCTTCCACTCTCCAAGCCACCAGCTATGTTCCTGCTGGAAATACTCCCCATAGGTGCCCAAGATGTGGACATTATGGAGCAGGGAGGGTTTCAGAGACACAGCTTTAGGAAGAGATCTCTGTTCTAGGAGTCAGAGAACGAGGCCTCTGTGAGTGTGGTCGATTTTCTTGCTTGTTCTTTTGAAGTCTGACTGCACTGTTGATCATAATGAGATGATGACCTGCTCTCATCATTGGTATGTAAGGTGTATCAGAAAGCTTAGATAATGGGGTTGATATATATAATAATAGTAAAGAAAAGACAACCAGCTTTCAGACCTGCCTCTACTTCACCAGCTCTGGAACGTGGGACAGGCACAGATGTGCTTGTTTGAGCATCCTCCACTGTAAGCTGAGGGGTTGGGCCTCTGTGTGGTCTCTGGGGTCCCTTCTCCTTCTAAGTATTCTCTTTTTACTGTTCAAGTAGCTGCTTTTCAGAGTGGTGGCCCCAGGATGTCTCTGACTTCCACTCACCTGTCCTACCTGACTGCCTCCATGGGCTCTCTCACTCTGTCTTTTGTATCATCTCTTGCTGGGAGCTTTGTCTTCTGCTCATGCCCGTCCCATCCCATCATCCCTTTCATGTCCACTCACTCCCATCCATTCCCTTTGCCCCTCTCTCACCTAGGTGCCCTCCCACCTGCTCACTCTTACCCATTCCCTTCACCCCTCTCTCACCCAAGCAGCCTTCCCTTCTTACCTTCACCCCCCCCGCCCACCTGGGCACCACCCTCTGTTTTCCAAGGTCCTGTCCAGGCTGCTCTGGTGGCGTCTTTGCCGCCCATATCTTTCCCAGAACCTGCATATTCAACCCTGATCTCCAGCCTGAACTCCGTGTCCTTGTCCATAGGATGTTTCTCCCAAAATCCCTTCCACATTGAAGTCCTGGACTTGTTCCTTAACCAGATCCCTTTCTGACATCCCGTTCTTGTGCCATGAGGGCCATCTTTCTGTCGGCTGCCTGGACATGCTTGTCGGTCTTGTCTCTAGTCTCAGAATTTATCCCGTTCCTGCCTATACCCTTGCATCTGTGAAGTCTCTGCATTCTTCCTGCATGTCATAGATCTCATTTCCCCACCTCTTTCCACTACCTTAACTGATTCAAGGTTGCAGCAAATCACTGCATGATGTCTTATTTGGCCTCCTTGCCCCATGGTGCTAATCCAACCTTCATGCCTCTAAAAGGACCCTTTCATCAAAATCTGATATTGGATGAAGGCTGAGCCTTCTGCCCGTGCATTTCTCTCATCATTGCAGTCATCCTCGTGTGCGAGACTTCAAACCCACCTGTGGGTACCCAGCTGGCCTTGCATGTAGTGCTCCTGCTGGAACATTGTTCCTGCACCCCCCAGGGATTCCACGCCCACCTGTTTCCGGGGTGCCGCTTTAGACTTGCCCCTCTCAGGGACTGCTGTGACTGTCGCCAGTAATGATTCTCCTGTGGTGTCTCCCGCACCACCGCCTTCACTCATCTGACACCCGATGTTGCCGTTAATGATGCGTGATCTCTCTGCCTGTACCTTGTCAGTGAGGCTGACTTCTGGGCTTGAGGCCAGTTGACTAGATCATTTGTGCAATGCATAAGGAAAGTGTGATTCAGTGGCGTGTTTCGCGTGGTGTGCACACATAAGACACACAATAAGCGCTTATGGAATGAATGAGAGAATGCTGCTGGACCTTTCAGCACCTGCTGTTGTCACCTTGCTGATTTGTCAGAGTCTACTTTAGCCAAGAAAGCTTGAGCCGGACTAAATCTTCCTCCACGTCTGCAGTTGGCTTCCAGCCTGTTTTGTTTGGAAAGTCCAATGATACAACATGGCTGGTCCCAATTGGTACCCAGTCAGTTTTACAAGGTTGGCAACTGCCTTTTTTCTTCTCCTTTCATCTCTGTCTCAACTTTTTGGTCCATTTGTCTGGACCATTTCTTCTCTACAGAATGTATCTCAAAATGTTCTCAAAGTATCTTGACCATCCTTCTGTGCTTGTGGAGTGGTAGACAGGAATCCATGGATGTAACCCTATAAAAACACTTTTATAGGAAGTTAGGCTGCTCCCCTCTGTCCCCTGGTTTGTGGTTTGTAATTGTGGTTCATCTGTAAGAACTGCAGGATTGCCATCTTCTCAGTTACATGTCTGTGTCTTCCCCGTGAGCTGAGGAAACGCTGGGTGGCCGCCTGACTCCCTCCCTCCTGACAAGGAGAAGAGGAATAGGTTGTTTTCTCCGAGGGCCTGGTGACGGTTTGTGGTCAGCATGGGATCAAGAGTGGTGCTCTCAGGCTGGTTGAACGCTCCTCCTCCTCACAGGGCTCCTAGGACCTTACTGCTCGTGTCCCATGTTTTGCCCTAAGGTGTCACCTCTGGCTTTAGGGGCCTTGTCTTACCTGGGCGTGTGCTCACATTACGGTGAGGTGCAACTTCTGTGTACTCTGCATTAGAGCAGACCAGCATACATTTCTATAGATTGTGTTCTGATGCTCCTTAGTGGCTTGTCGTGGACCAGAACGGGCCTCTGAATCCAAAAGCGAGCAGACACTCTGAGTCATGACGTGGCCTTGCCCACCTCCAGCCAGAAGTTCAGAGTCAGTGGTGGCGCCGCCATCCCTGCCTGCAAGGCTGTGTTGGTGCAGTGATTAGCATGTTTTGTTATGCTTTGCTTTTTTAAAATAAACGTTAGTAAAACAAAGATGAAAGTGCTAATAAGAAACACTGGTCTTTCAACTTTAATAGTGTTGAGAACAAGATGGAGTGGAAGTTTTTAGACACATGGGAAGCAGTGAGTCTTTCAGTTCATTTGGGCATTAGTTGGACCTATGCCAATCTACTGTCACTTATGAAATAAAAGAAAAATAAGGAACTGGTGTGAAGTGCTGGAACTACATGGCCAACAACTGGGCTTAAAAAGGGCAGGTGGAATTAGAGATTCTGCAATACAGGTGTAGCACCCTAATTTGAAAATCTGAAATGCTTTAAAGTCTGAAGCTTTCTGAGCACCACCCTGATGCCACAATAAGTACTTAGCACAGACTTTGTGCCATGCACGCAATTATTACAACTGTTGTATAAAATTGCCATTCTGCTGTGTGTACAGACTATATATGAAACATGAATGAATTTCTTGTATAAACTTGGATCCCATCCCCAAGTCTCTATAAATATGCAAAAATTCCAAAATCCAAAAAAGGCCCAAACACTGCAGGTCCCAAGCATTTCAGGTAAGAGATGTGTTCTAAGCTAGGCTTCCCTAGTGAGATGGACGTCAGTTGTTGAACTTTCTCCATTTGACTTTCAGCTCTGTTTAAGGAAACATTCAGTGGAGTCTTTTCCAAAGCATGCTAGCTCACTGGTTCCTGTGAAAAGCTTTCCCCTGTCACACACAGAACCTCCGTCTATGAGAGTGGATGGGATTGCTGCCGAGCATGGGACTATTCAACTCCCTGGCTGTCCTGGTGGCCTTCTCGGCTAGCCTGATGGAAGTGTGTTGGGGGCGGGGGGTGGGTGTGTGTGAAGGAGAGGCTGTGTGGCACAGAGAGGGCTCATTACTAAACCTCTTAGTGTTGTTATTGTTTTGGACCTTTTTTTGAAACAAAAAACAAGTCATACCTTTAACTTAGCATCATTGACATCCCTCTGAGTTAGAAAATATAAATTTGAGAGTTGCCTCTTCTAATGCGAGTGTACTGTAATTTGTTCAACCATTTCCTGATTGTTGACTTTCCATTTATTTCTAATTATTTCACTCTAAGCATGTAATAAGTATCCTTATGTGTATGTTATGATGCTTCTGATTTTATAAGCTTGATTCCCAGAGGTGGAAGTAATGGGTTAAACAACAGATTTAAAAATTTAATAGATGGCCCAGCATGGTGGTGTGTGCCTGTAGTCCTAGCTACTCTGGAGGCTGAGGCAGAAGAATTGCTTGAGCCCAGGCATTTGAGTCCAGCCTGGGCAACATAGCAAGGCCGTATCTCTAAAAAAAACCAAAAAAAATTTAAATTAACAAATGTTGTCATATTACCTCTCCAAAAATGCACACCAATTTTTACTCCTTCCAGCAATATAGAGGTGGGCCCTCCATTTCCCATTTTAAGTTCTTGCTGGTTGGGAAGTGGAAAAGGCATCTTTTTTTTTTTTTTTTTTTTTTTTGAGTTGGGAGTTTCACTGTCTTGCCCAGGCTGGACTGCAGTGGCATCATTAGGTTTCACCATGGTCTTAACCTTCTGGGCTGAGGTAATCCTTCTGCTTCAGCCTCCTGAGTGGCAAGGAATACAGGTACACCTCCATGCCTGGCTAGATTTTTAAAAACTTTTTTGTAGAGACGAGATCTCGCTATATTGCCTAGGCTGGTCTCAAACTCCTGGGCTCAAGCAATTCTTCCTCCTCAGCCTCCCAGAGTGCTGGAATTACAGGCATGAGCCATTGCACCGGCTGGAAAAGGCATTTTATTGTTGCTTTAATTTGCATTTTTTTGACTACCAATAAGCTTAAGCAACTTTCTACATAGCTTTGCTGTTTGTACAGGTTTGCCATTTGTACTCTTTAGCATGCGTGTTGTAGATTGTTTTCCTAGCGCTTTTGTCTTTTACTTTGTTTATAGTGCCTGTTGACATTAACTTTTAAAACCTCTTTATGTTATTTGTACTGTTTTGTTCGTGCCTTATAGCTTTTCTCACATTATGCTACCTCTTTTTTTCCCTAAATGTATGCTATGATATTTTAGAGTTTCTGTTGTCAGTTTGAATGGGCTTTTTTCTTTTCCATTTCTACTGGCTGTAGCTGACATAGGGAGGAGTTATTGACTTATATATGCTTGTTTTGTTTCCAGACAACTAACTAAATATTTTCCAGTTTTTAGTCTGTTGAGTTCTCTAGGCATATAGTTATAGCATCTCCAAATAAAGATAATTTTATTTTATATCCTTCCAATACTACTTATCCCATTGTTTTCTTTTCTTTTCCTTCTTTCTTTTTTTTTTTTAGTTGGGATCTCACTCTGTTGCCCAGGCTGGAGTGTAGTGGCACGCTCACAGCCACCACAGCCTCAACCTGCTAGGCTCAGACGATCCTTCCACCTCATCCTTTCAAGTAGCTGGGACTATAGGCACACGCCACCATGTCCGGCCAATTTTTTAATTTTTATTGTAGAGATGAGGTCTTGCCAAGTTGCCCAGGCTGACCTCGAACCCGTGGCCTCAGGTTATCCTCTCACCTTGGCCTCTCAGAGTGCTGGGATTATAGGTGTGAGCCCCAGCCTTTTTTTTTTTTTTTTT
>NW_007240947.1:143156-171775 GCF_000164805.1 Carlito syrichta
TCACTCTGTTCCCAGGCCTGAGTGCAGTGGCACACTCACAGCCACCATATCCTTAACCTGCTGGGTTCAGGCCATCCTTCTGCCTCAGCCTTCCAAGAGACTGGAACTATAGGTGCGTGCTACCACACCCGGCTTATTTTTTGATTTATTGTAGAGATGAGGTCTTGCCAAGTTGCCCAGGCTGGTCTTAAACTCCTGAGCTTAGGCAATCCTGGCTTTGGCCTCCCAAAGTGCTGGGATTACAGGCTTGAGCCATCGCATCTGGCCCACTGTTTTCTTTTATAGTAAACTTAGCTAAGATTCCTGTTAAAGTTAGCAGCCCTCTCATAGGTAAAAATCACATCCTTCTTGGTATCTGAGCTGCAGATGGGCCTGTTGCCCTGTGCCACAGCCCTCCTTGGGTGACAGCAGCACGTTTCATCTTCACAGCAGAAGTCTGGGTATCAGATGGCTTCACTGCCAGCATCGTGCAGGCTGCTTCTTTTCCAGCTAGATTCTAAGCTCTGTGTGGTTGGAGATTATGTCCCTTACTTTACATCCCTCACAAACCTGCCAGAGCAGGGCACATGGTAAATACGCATATCGGCCTGCTATAATGTGTGGAAGGTGCTCCTGTTCTCTTCTTCTCACACTTTCCTACTCCTTCCTTGAATCCTGTGACCTGATTGGACTCTGGGTCACATGACCATAGTCCTCTCTCCCCAAAGAGCCCTTCTCCTTTCCCAGCCAGTGGAATTTAGTTTTTTAGTCTGTAGATCAGAGAAATTCCCCTTTTTAAACTTTATTGGTATCAGCATCACCTGCAGTTTGTGAACACAGATTTTTGGGGTCACCCCGAAGTCTAGTTCATTAGGTCTGAGGTGGGCCCTAGAGTCTTGCATTTCTAGCATGTTCAGGTGCTCCTCGTCCAGGCAGTGCAGTGTGAAAGCACAGTGTCTGGGTGCAAAGCTAAAAATTCTTTGCATGAATAAGCCAGATTCTTGGATAGCCTAAGTTCTCACACAGCAGGCCTCCTGCCCCCTTCACTCCATCTGGGGTGCATTTGCCCAGGCCCTCCTTCCACTGTGAGTTTGTGCACCGAAGTCAGAGAGTGTTTCAGGGGCATACAGTATTTGTCTTCTACAGAATAAGAGATTCTGATGTGAAAAGCATATTTTAGTTTTAGTAAAAATTCACTTCCCTTACCACCTTTGGCAGCCTCTGCACTTAGATACCTTCATGAAAACCGAATCATCCATAGGGATTTGAAGCCAGAAAACATTGTTCTGCAACAAGGAGAGCAAAGAGTGAGTGACCCCTGGGGCTTCAAAGCAGGGGGGCTGGGCATGTGGGGAGGCTGCTCTGCTGAGAAGGAGGAGCCCGAATGTTTGTGTTTTCATTTCCTCCAGTAAGCTTTGATGCTCTGGGAATGCTTTTTGATTTGAAACGAAATTCAACAAAACGTTCTTTTGCAGATTGAGGCAGGTTTGAATGGATCACATTGTTAATTGCCCAAGTTGCAGGAATCTGATAAGGAAAATCATGTTTGTCTTCCAACCTCCACCCCAGCCTTTGGAACTAGCACTTCTTGGAAACAGACTTTTGTTTTTCATTTGTTACAAGAATCTCAACTTTCAGTGCTGAATGGAAACCAGCTTCCAGCTGTTTATGGATGTGGCACCTGCCTCTGAGCCTGGCCCAGCCCTCAGTTTCCCCAGAGCTCCCTATGGCCTCCTCTGGCCACCCTGTCAGACATGGTGGTTACCTCCCCAGGGGCTTGGCGCTCTAGTCGTCCCTGTTTGTTTTTCCAGCAGGAGTAGTGAACACAGATTCTGCTTAGTGGAGTGTGGTCACTCAGCCCCTGGGTTGGTTGACCCAACTTGGCCAGTATCCTAGGCTGACCCACGACCCCCATGGTGCTCACCATGCTTCAGGTCATGCTCACTGCTGCCAGGGGTGCCAGATCTGAGGACCGAAGGTGTTCATTGTGAAGATGTTGGCCTGGTCTCTGGTGTCCTCAGGTCCAGGTTTAGCCATCCTGAGGTGCCTGCTCTGTTGTTTTCGGCTTCCCTCTTGCTCTGAATCGACCTTGCCCTGGGCATTCCCCTGGGTATTTGGTGGCTCTTAGGAATGTTGACTCTAATGCTACCTGCAGTTCAGAAATAGCTCTACTTTAACAGTAAATGATCAGAATCCTTGTAGAAGGACACTGTCATTTTATAATCTTCACATTATCCCTCCTCCCTTTTTTTTTCAGCTAATACACAAAATTATTGACCTTGGATATGCTAAGGAGCTGGATCAGGGCAGCCTTTGTACCTCATTTGTGGGGACCCTGCAGTACCTGGTAAGAAACGGGATCACGTATGTGCTTGTCATCTCCTCTCTGCTGGCTGTGCTGACTCCCTCTGTCCTCACCTCCTAGCACCTGAGTCTCACCAACTGTTGGGGTGTTCCTTATATGCACAGGAATCGTTGCATGCGGTCAGACCCTTAATCCATTCAAGTCAGCATTTTTGCCATGCGATGCCCTAGGAAGGTTATGGTCATCTTCTCTGATGTCCAAAGGGCTCTGCGTGTGTACCCTTACACACATCCCTTTACTTCTCTGTGCTTCAGTGTTTGATCTGAAAATAGAGGGTTTTGACTAGAGGCCATGGTTTCTCAGGGGTTACTGGGGAGGAGTCAGAACTCTGAGCGCCCTACTCTTTCTTTACATTACGTGGTCTGATACTGGGGTCATTTGAGTGACTCACCATTCAAGAATGTTGGTGGAGTGTAGTCTGTGCCAGGTACTGTGTGCGGGGCTGGCAGTGCACTGGGGAAAAAGATGCATTTCCCTGCCCTCAGAGCTAGAATTGAGTGGGAAAGCCCATGTTCCTGCGATGCCCACACAGAACACTAGGACATGACAGCTATGGGGAGTGCTCAGTATCTGAGCGTGTGCATCAGGAGGCCCATACCTCATCAGGGACCTGAAGGGTGCCTGTGTGAAGGAAGTTGGGGGAGAGAGAAGGCATGGAGGGAGGGACGTTCTGGGCTTGGGGATAGCACGTAGGAAGGCTATCTAAAAGCTGGAGGTAAAAGAAGAAGGTCTTGAAGTGAGGCTGGGATGAGCTAGGGGACAGCTTATAAAGGTCCCTTTTGGCTGACTTTAAAACCGCTGGAAAGATGTTGAAGGTTTTTGAGTTGGGGAAGGAACAGCTTACCCTTTGAAAAACCCTTGAAAAACTCTTGACACAGATGGAAGATGATTGCACTGAGCAAAGCAGATGCAGGGAGGGAGTGCAGAAGTCACATGATAGACAAGGCAGAGCTGGTGGGCAGGGAGGATGCGCAGGGTGAGAGGTACAAGGCCCAGTGATGATGCCCGCAGGCCCTGTTGTAGGCCACTCATCCAAGCAGCAGCCGGTCCAGATTTGAATGAATTAAGGAGTCTGCAGTTTGAAAAAAACAGGTTGAAAGCCACTGGGGTAGATGAGCTGAAGTCTCTTGTCTGCTTCTTAAATAAAAAAGAAAAATGATTTGGAGTATTTTGAGTATGTTTCTGTTCCTGTCTGTTCTGCCAACTGGGTCATGGGCTCCCAGTTAACCACCTGCCCTGTGGAAGATGCTTCAACGCTGCCACTCGTGGGACTTGTGATTCACACCTGTGTTCATACGATGTGTGGTTATGTAGGTCCTGTCTGCTCTGTGTCCTCCACATCCTCACCAGCTCAGCAACAGTTGTGAGGGTCACCCGGCCAGGAGCTGAGTCAAGTCATTCACTTGTGTGAGCTAAGACACCTGCCCATAGCCAGACACGTGACCTACTCATCCCTCTTGGTGTGGACTTCATGACCCTCTCCTCATTGTTCCATTTCCAGCCTGACCATGCACAGCCCTGTCCCCGTGCCTCTGTGGGTGACAGTCCTTTCTGAAATGTCCCCCCACCTGCCTGCACAAGGAGCCCTCTAGGCCAGCTCTGGCTCCCAAGCCATGTCCCTTCCTCAGTTGCCCTAGCTTTCTGTGCTTTGGCAGCAGTTGTGTATCTGGCTTCCCTGTCGTATTCTGAGGTCCTGTCTCCTTGTGTGGCCTGTGTTACTCAGCCCAGGAGGCCGGTCCACATTAGTGCATGTGTGATGTACTTGACACACACTGCCTGACATTTCCCTGGAGTGTGCAGCCTGTCCTCCTGTCACTGCTAACGCCCACAGCTGCACCTCGTGTGGAGCTATCTCAACAGGGCCTGAAGGGGGAAGCTGGCACCTGGTGGAGAGTCTGTGGCATCCACTGCCGACTTCTCAGTCCTCAGCACTAACAGGAGTGCGTGAGGCACAGGAAAACCCTAGGAACCCAGCCAGATGCCTGTGTGGCTGCACCACGATGGAGCCGGTATCCTCAGGGAGCAGCTCAGCGTGGCCCCTCGTGTCCCGCAGGCCCCAGAGCTGCTGGAGCAGCAGAAGTACACAGTGACGGTCGACTACTGGAGCTTTGGCACCCTGGCCTTCGAGTGCATCACAGGCTTCCGGCCTTTCCTCCCCAACTGGCAACCTGTGCAGTGGTGAGTGAGCCAGGTTGGGCGGGAAGGCCACCGGAGATAGGGTGGGCCCTACCAGGCCCCCTCTCTCCTTGCCCACCCTGTTTCCCTGGGTCTTTTGTTTCCCAGGGAAGGGCCCGCTAGGACCCAGCAGAGGGGTCCCAGCTCTCAGGACCTGGAAAGAGAGCGTAGTTGTTACGTGTTCATGTGAATTCTGATCCTTTTTAAAAATACGTTTAAACATTTTTTTTTCTTTTTTTAGAGACAGGGTCTTGCTATGTTGCCTGGGCTGATCTCGAACTTATGGACTCAAGTGATCTTCCTGCCAGGGCCTCCCAAAGTGTTGGGATTACAGGCATGAGCCACCATGTCTGGCCAGATTCTGACCTTTAACATGTTTACAAGTAATGCTGCATGAATGTCATGAGCTCAGTAGTGATGGGTTAATTGTGTAGACTTGTGTGAATATGTGCACTTGCACTGAAAATGCTATGCTTAGTCAACAGAAATAAGGATGTACATGTGACACATCCTGAGAACTATGTATGTGAAATGTTGTGTTGACAGACTTTACTGCATCTGAATGTGCATTTTTGTTTTAAAAGCATAAGAAAGTAGCTTAAAATGAGAACCTAATAAATTAGAAAAAAAGATTTTCCAATAAAAAAAATCAAAGGTTACAATTTAGGTTTTAAAAATTACTCTGGGTCAGGCACAGTTGTTCATTCCTGCAATCTCAGCACTTTGGGAAGCCAACGTAGGAAGATTGTTTGGATCCGGGGAATCAAGACCAGCCTGGGCAACATAGCAAGACCTCATATCTACAAAAAAAAATTTAAAAATTAGCCAGGCACAGTGTTGTGTACCTGTAGTCCCAGCTCCTGGGGAAACTGAGAGAGAATGATTGCTTGGGCTCTGGAGGTTGAGGCTATGATGAGCCGAGACTGCCCTCTATCCTGGATGACAGAGTGAGACCCCTATTAAAAAAAAAGTACTCTATGTTCTTTAACTTTTTTTGCTGATTATACAGACAATACTTTGTTTATGGTATATTTACATAATAAAGTTCCTTATCACCACAAAAAAATGGTAAGTATGTGAAGTAGTGTGTATGGCAATTAGCTCCTTGCAGCCATTCCACAGTGTGTGCGTATTTCAGAACAGCGTGTTGTATGTGGCGGATATATACAATTTACATTTGTTAAAATAAGTAAATAAAGTACTGGGGAGAGGGAGAAAACTGAAACACATAATTTAAAGATTAACAATTTCCCGAATCAGTTAGGTCTCATTCAAGATTGTTCCTTGAGAGGGCTAATTTAAATGATGCTACTGCTGCTTGGGCATTCTTTACTTCAAGCTTTATTTTTTTGTAACAGTAATAAATTCGCACGATTCAAATTTCCAGAAGTACAAGAAATATGGTGAAAAATAATCTCCTCCCAGTCTCCAATCCCCCACCCCCACCCCCAGCATCATTGGTTTTTGTGTGCGCCTGAGGATGTTTTATACATACTTGAGGAAACTGGCATATATTTGTTGATTTGTCCTTTAATGCCTTTCCTCCCTTTTTCATGCCAGTGGTAGCATGATGTGAACACTGCCCTGCATGCACTTTTGAAGCATTTTACACCAAGAGAATTCCTTCAGAGCCAACTTATCCACAACACAAAAAAAATCATTGTTTTGATCAAAAGCAACACTGTAGTTCTATTACCCCTCCTTTTTACCAGACAAACTTTGTTTTTGTGTTTTGGAAACAATAGAAAAGCAAGAATCAACTGTAATCAGCCGGGAAACAGTTACTATAAACATTTTTGTAATTTCCAGTCTCTGCAGCATATGTGTATTTTGTACTTTTTTTGATTAAAAAAGTTACTGTACGTATTCTTATACAACCTACCATTCAAAATTGGTATTGGAAATACTTTAGTTTTTCATATTATTTGCAACGTCTGTTTACTGTTCCATTGAACTACAGGTGTACTGTAGTTCATGTAATTTATCCCCCATTGTTGGAAGCATGTTATACTTCTTAAAACAACACCAAGAATAACATCTTTGTAAGGAAATCCTTGTATATCTACAGTTATTTTCCCAGGATAAATTCTTAAAAAAACATTTTTTTTGAGTCAGAGTCTTGCTCTGACGCCCAGGCTGGAGTATGGTAGCATGATCACAGCCATTGCAGCCTTGACCCGTGGAGCTCCTTCTGTCTCAGCCCTTTAAGTAGCTGGGACCACAGGCATGCACTACCATGCCCAGCTAATTTTTTTATTTATTGTACAGACAAGGTCTCACCAAATTGTCCAGACTGGTCTCGAACCCCTGGGCTCAGGCAATCCTCTCACCTCGGTCACCCAAAGTGCTGGGATTACAGGTGTGAGCCACCATACCCAGCTGAAAATGGAATTAACAGACCAAAGAATATACATGTTTTAAAGGTTTTTGATGTGTATTAGCAAACTGCTCACCAGAAAGGTTGTAAAAACACTTTCCAGGAGCAGGTGACGCCCCTCTCACCACACCGTGGCCAGTATTTGCTATTGTCAACTTTCTGGAAGGAATAAAAACATTGCTTTCAGAGGACAAGTGTTTGCATCATGAGAATATATTTATAAGGATAACATGTCGCCTTTGAAGTTCACTGCAGAAGAGTGGTTTTGTATGGTGGCAGCCAGGTTCACTTCTGCGTTATACCTGGGACGTTGGTAATGAGGTGAGGTCCCTGCCTGAGTGTGGAGAAATGGCAAAGTTTGCCCTCCTGTGGCAACTTATTTTTAAAACAGGCATTGCTTCTTCAGCTGAATAGGTTCTGAAATATTGATTAATTCACTCATTAATTTATAATCACACAATATAATGTGACCATCTTAAAAATAGCTTTTAATTATCTGTATAGCTATAGTGGTTTAACTAGTTAAGGAATTATTGCATTTCTTCAATTCACATGGTGAATATTTCCATTATTTATAACAAAATGAGTGAAAATCCACCAGAACTGGAAGAACAAGTGCTTTTTGAAAATATGTCAAAAGTGGCTCCATATCTTCATAATCTGTCATCTGCAGAGTCATTTTCCCAGAACTTCCCTCATTGGTGCTGGAAGACTAGGTGGCAACTTTCTTGTGGACATCTCTGAAACCCAATAAGAAGCTGTTTTGTGGATTCATTTGTATTTCTTCTGCTTTTTAATATCTTGAGCAACTTTTAAAAAATTTTGCTGTCTTTAATTTAAAATTACTTTAAATTCACTTTGAAATTACTATCTTAGTCAAGCAGATAGTAAGTGCACTTGACAAGTGCAATTCAGTCTTTATTATTCTCTTATAAGGCCACTTTACTTTGAAATACATTTTAGGACCAGCCTAGACAATACACATGTTATTTTGTGTGTCCTTTTATAATTTCACATTGACAGACGTTTTCTAGTAGAGGGTCATCCCACATGAGTGTGGTTGAAAGTGTTGGAGCCCCTGACTTACAGCTGTCATAACTCCAGCAGAGCCGTGAACTCCCAGCCTCTGCCATCCACAGGCTTTTCTAGGATCCTGTGTGCTCCAGAGAAGCTAATTTACTGCTTGCCTGTGAGAGCTGTTTGAGGCTAATGCATTGTTTATTTGAATTTCCCAGGCATGTTTGGGAAAGATGTATGTGGACATTCAGACAGAGTAGAAAGAACACCAGACCTGATTCCGTCACTCTCTAGTTGCATGACCTTGGGCAAATCACCTGATCTCCCTTTCCTTGCCACTAAATGGGCTGCAAGTAATGTCTACCACATGGGGTTTCATATGTCAGTAAGTGAATGCTCTGTCTGAGTACTTGGTTATCTGTAAAGATTATTCAAATTTACTATCCATGTTACCAAGAAAATCTGAAGTGAGTTGGGTTTACTTTTTTTTTCTTTTAAATACTGCTTCAGATACCCCCCCAAGAAGTTCTCTAAGTTGAGATATTTAGTTATCTTTAGAAATAGTATTTAGCCATATGCATTTAGAAGGAAGTGTGTATGTGCACACATGTGCATGTTTTAGACATATTCATATATGTCACAATCATGCAGTAATCTTGGTTTGAGAGTTTTTGTTAAATAAAATGGAAGGTAGAGAAATGAAAAGGAAAAACCAAGGGTGAGATAAAGAGGCACAGGACTTTCTGTAGAACTCCTGGCACAACGAGACAGTCAGGAACTCTACTGTTCTACAAAACTCAGGTGGTACTGCCTGCTCGTACATTCTCAAACTGTCCTGTCATGATACAAATGCACTGACTATGATTCTAGAAGCCTGGGGATGTGAGTCTCCTGTACAGTGCTGTTCTGATCGCTATTGACACTTGAACACCAATGATGTCAGGACTCTGTGTGACTGTATTGCATTGATGGCTCCGGTCAGATGCAGACCACAGAGACAATGGTAGTCCATGGGATTATGATACATAGTCTTACTTTATCTCTTCCATGTTTGGGTATGGTTAGACATAGACATTTACCATTGTGTTACTGTTACCTGCAGTATTTAGTGGCATGATATGCTACAAAGTAGGCGGTACCATGTAGCCTAACTGTGTAGCAGACTGCACCATAGGCTTGTATAAGGACAGTCTGATCATACAACAGAATCACCTAATGACACATTTCTCAGAATGTGTCCCCAGTGACAGGTGACTGCACTTAACAAGATCGCATATTTTCAGGCATTCAAAAGTCCGGCAGAAGAGTGAGATGGACATTGTCGTCAGTGAAGACTTGAATGGGACGGTGAAGTTTTCAAGCTCCTTACCCTACCCCAATAATCTTAACAGGTGAGACACTGTGGCATTACTCTAATACATATTTTTCTTCCCTCTTTTAGCAACAGAAATCTGAGGTGACATCTGATAACTTTCCCATAGATTATCAGAACATCATCCTGTGACTGAGAGTAGATTCCCCTCCCTCACATCCCTAGAAATCCTCTTTTCTAAATTCCCATAACAATTTGTCTGTACCTCTTATTACCCGTAGGTGTCCCATTCAGTTTTGCATAGGATTTTTCTCCTAGTCGGCAGTGAGCCTTTCAGGGTAGGAATCACATCGTACTTCTCTTTGCACTCCTCATATGGTCTAATACTGTGTCATAGTCAACAATGAATCTGGTAGTTTGAATGACACTGCAATCCAGTCTCAGAACCACAATACAGGAGATTCATTAGTCATGTCAGAACTGGGTGACAGTACAAAAGCGGGCTCCGTGCAGCCATGTATCTTGAGTGCCTGGATGATGGTGACAGTCTGTATTTAGAGAGTGGGGAAAGGATCATGTGGACTGGAGCTATGTGGAGCGACTTTGAGAGAGGCCTGGAAAGAAATACAGGATGTGGACAGATGAGGGAAAGGAGGAAGGAGGTTCCAAGGGGAAGGTTGGGGTGAGCAAGGCGTGTGTGGGAGTGGGGTTGGAGTGCTGCAGGCCAGGGGAGAAGCGAGGGCTTTGGCACATTTATCTCCAAATGTAAGTGTATTGGGGGGTTCAATATATCCAGATTGTGAAGGGATCGCCTGGAGGTAGGACGTAGCTGTAAGCTGCATTTATTTCATTACACATAAGTAGATGCTCAAGTAAGCAAATTTTAAAAAATAAGTTTTAAAAGTGTATTTTTTAAAGCGCCAGGGTCCTTCTTATGCAGCCAGTTGGAGGTCAGTCTGCTGACCCCTGCGCAGGAAATTTCTGATACAGGGCTGTGTTAGCAGGGCAGGAGAGGCAATGAGTACCTGAACAACTAAGTTGGAAACATTTACCCTTTTCTCCCAGATTAACCCATTCTCATTTTCAGTCCTTGTTCCTTGGGCTCTCCCATGCTCTGCTCCTCTCTGCAGCATCCTGGCTCAGCGGCTGGAGAAGTGGCTGCAGCTAATGCTGATGTGGCACCCCCGGCAGAGGGGCACGGACCCTACATACGGGCCCAATGGCTGCTTCAAGGCCCTAGACGACATCTTAAACTTAAAGGTGAGTGTGGAGCCTCGTTAGCCCCAAGACCACAGCTGGAATCCCCATTGGGACACAGTGTCCTCAAGACAGAGCAGGTCAAAGGCCTGCTGACTTAGCAAGGAAAGAATGGGGATTTTTCTGCCTTGGGAAGAGGTTGAGATGGTTGTGCTAATTGGCGTCAGCCATGAGGCTGTAGCTGTGGACAGACAGGAGTACAAAGGACCAGAATGTGTGAAACTTGGCCCTTCTTTGTGTGGCTAGGAAGTGCAGGGGTAGCGAAGGATCTAGGCAAATCGATGGTTCTCTCTTTGAAGAAGGCAGTGTTTTTCAGTAACATCTGGGTTGTGTTGCAGCTGGTTCACATCTTGAACATGGTCACAGGCACCATTCACACCTACCCAGTAACAGAGGATGAGAGTCTGCAGAGCTTGAAGGCCAGAATCCAGCAAGACACAAGCATCCCAGAGAAGGACCAGGAGCTGCTGCAGGAAGCGGGTCTGGTGCTGATCCCTGACAAGCCAGCCACACAGTGCATCTCAGATGGCAAGGTGTTGCCCTGGCTCCTCACACCATACTCTGTTTTCCCCGACTGTCTCAGGATATGAATCATACCTCAGATTTCAGCTCTGCTTTGTCAAACGGTCCGTGAGTCACACGGTGCAGACACCTGCTGTCTTATTAAGTTGGAGTGTGGCCCCTATGTGACCTAATAGGAGATGAGAATCACTGCGTGCTTGGCTGATTCCTTCCAGACCTCTTAGAATGGCTTCCACTTTCCTTTATTTCCAGAATGGTGCTGTGCTTTTCTGAGTCAGCTGAAACTGAATGACCTGTGTGCAGAGCCAGTCTAGGTGCCTGTGTTGACATGGCAGTGGAAGACATGGCCCCGCCCAGAAAACACCCACAGGCTAACTGGTGGAGGTAGAATTGTCACAAGAAGTGACCATTGCATAGGGAACACATGGTGAATTTCTAAACTGCACAGGGAAGACAGAATAAAATAGAACATAGCACGTTGTAAGTAGGGTGTATGTTCAGATAATGAGAGTAGAAAGAATAGGAAAAATCAGCATAGGCTGCCATCATTAAGAAGGACTCCGTGGAGGTGGGCAAAGTATCTGAATAGACATTTCTCAAAAAAAAATAAGCAAGTGGGCAATGAGCACATGAAAAGATGCTCAACAGCATAGCTCTCAGAAATGCAAATTAAAACTACAATATGATACTACTTCACACTCACTAAGTTGATTGTAATTTTTTAAAAAGACAGAAATAGCAAGTGTTACAAGGAAAGACAGAAATAACAATTTCTGGCAAGGATGTGGAAAAATTGGAACCCTCACACACTACCAGTGGGGTTTTAACATGGTATAGTTGAGAGGCACTTATTGGCTGCAGGTGACCTCTTGGTGAATGGTGAGGAAAGCTTGAAACCTCTTCATTATTTATTGAGAAAGAGAATTTGGGTCCACAAGATGCATTTTGTCCTTATCTTTTGCAGGTAAATGAGGGCCGCACATTGGACATGGATCTTGTTTTCCTCTTTGACAACAGTAAAATCACCTATGAGACTCAGATCTCCCCACGACCTCAGCCTGAGAGCGTCAGCTGTATCCGTAAGAACACTTTTAAAATATATATATAATTAGTTATAATGCTTGGGACAAGGCTGGGGGCGGGGCGGGGAGACGTGGGGCCAGGGAAGAGGCCACAATAAGCACATTAGCTCACCTAATCCTCAGGGCAGCCTTCTCACATAGGGCATGTGGGGAGTAGCATGAATCCTCAGTTAATCTCCACCTTGCAAATAGAACTGCACACAGAGGGGCAATGCCTGCCTGCAAGCCATCTGCTTGCTTTTGAAGTTTCATTTATATTTTAATAGTATATGTACATATTGCCAAGAAAAAAATCAAAAAAGTACAAGATAATGAGTATACAGCGTAAAAGAAGCCACCCTCTTTTCCCAACTCCCCAGCCAATGAGTTCCCTTCCAGAAAACCTGCTGCTGTCACATTTTTGGATATCCTTCCAGGTGTGTTTTTTCCTCCAGACAGTAGTATGGCATCTGTCTGCTCTGTACCTGCCTCTGTCACTTGCCAACATGTTTTGAAGAGTTTGCTCCTACTGGTGCCATAGCACTGCCTTGCTGTTTATGGCTGCATTGTATTCCAGCATCTGATGGACATTTTAGTGCATTTCCCACTCCTTTGCCCCACACCTCACCCAGTTGGAATGCATAGATGGGAAGGCCAGGATCTTGGACAGTGCCAGGCTTCTTGCTTGCTTAATCATCTCCAGGACTGCTGGCTGAAACTACATTTTTATAAGACTTCATAACCTTAACTGTTGTGAACGTGAGAGTTTCTATGACAATACATGGGCCTGTGTACATGTGAACATGTCTCCAAATGACTCATAAAGTGTTTCTTCAAATCAGCAGCTGCTTATTGACCATCTGGTACATGTTTATATTCTAAAGGGGTACAAAAAAATGCATGTGACAGTGACCAGGCATACCCCCAAAAGTTATGTAATCATGCTTTTTTTTTAAAGCGTCAGCGTCCTGGCGGTGTCACAGGCAGGATGTGGCAAGCTGTGGGGAGTTATTCTCTGACAATTGCCTTGTCTCCATTTGCAGTTCAGGAACCCAAGAGGAACCTCTCCTTCTTCCAACTGCGGAAGGTGTGGGGCCAGGTCTGGCACAGCATCCAGACCCTGAAAGAGGACTGCAACCGGCTGCAACAGGGACAGCGGGCTGCCATGTAGCGTGCCAGGCACTTTTTGACTTGATTTATTTAAAATTGTTCAGTGGCTTTGGCTACAGGGAGGTAGCTGAGGCAGGAACCCAAAAGCAGCTGCTATGAGCCACAAGAGGAGACACTGGTTTGGACAGACGGGAAGTGGCTGGGTGGGCTGGACCGAGGGAAACCCTCTAGAACTGGGAGGGTATGGGGAGCACAGGAGAGGCGTGTAGGGCTGGGGCCAGCTGGCCAAGCTGCAGACAGACTGGGAACCCAAGGAGCTCATTGCCATGGGAGATAGCATACTCTCTTGGTTGTCACGCTTGGGGACATACTGCCTCTGTCCCTGGTCACACTTAGTTTACATTTTAGGCACTGTATATAGTACCTTGCTTGACTCCAGTTTTGGTTCAGAACCTCATGCATTACTAAGGGCCAGGAAATTGTCCTTTGATTATAAGTGGCTACTGTTAGAATAACAATAATAATAGCAAGGACTTTACTTGGCATTTGGGAGGTTTTGCTATTGTACAGGAAATGGTATTTGGAGCCCAAAATGTACCGAGTTTTGTTGCTTGTGGTTCCTGCAGGATGAATCTCCTCCGGAACAACAGCTGCCTCTCCAAGATGAAGAATTCCATGGCATCCATGTCCCAGCAGCTCAAAGCCAAGCTGGATTTCTTTAAGACCAGCATCCAGATTGACCTGGAGAAGTACAGTGAGCAGACCGAGTTTGGGATCAGTGAGTGTGCTCTTTGCAATGACCACTATTATTATTTTATTATTTTTTTAGGCAGGTCTCACTCTGTTGCCCAGGCTGGAGTGCAGCGGCATGATTACTGCTCACCACAACCTTGACCTCCCGGGCTTAGGTGATCCTTCCACCTCAGCTTCCTGAGTAGCTGGGACTACAGGTGTCCTACCACACATGGCTAAGTTTTTTATTTTTTGTAGAGACGAGGTCTCGTTATATTGCCCAGGCTTGTTTTGAACTCCTGGAATCAAGTGATTCTCCCAACTCAGCCTCCTAAAGTGCTATAACTATAGTGTGAGCCACTGCACCTGGCTGACCATTTTTAAGTGTATTACTTATTACATTTTCTCTTTAAGATTTCTTTTGTCCCCCTGTGATTGAGTTGCTTCTCTCTGGTTTAGTGTGGTAGTGTTTCACCTTGTTTGTCTTTCCTTCCTAATTGTCTTTCAGCATCAGATAAGCTGCTGCTGGCCTGGAGGGAAATGCAGCAGGCTGTGGAGCTGTGTGGACGGGTAGGAGACTCACCCTGGGTGTCTGGACTTCCTAAGGGCAGAGGTTTTGTACTGATGTTCTTCATTTTCTCAGCAAATACTGGATTGCTCCTCTGTGTGAGAAACCAAGTGTTCCTCGCTGTGCTTTGGCTTAACTAGACCTGCGGGAAGGAGGCTGAGGGAGTAGCCAGTGACGGGGCCCTGTGGCCAGGTGTCGGAGCTGTGCCGATGGGCAGAGATGGTCCCAATTACCAGGAGCAGAGTGCCAGATGCCCTTTCAGGAAAGCCAAGACCACTTCCTGCTAGGGAGGGCAGTGGGTGGATGCTCAGCACACCCTTTGGTTTTCACCCAAGTTTATTGGGATACTCAATCCATAGGAAATACAAGGTCTAGGAAGAAAGTCTTGGGACAGTATAAATCAGATACCGCTGGAAAAATTTTGCCATGAAGGCAGGCGAGTAGAGTGACTCAGTGAACTCACACAAGTGGAAGTGAAAGCCTGGGCTCTGGGACTGTTTTCCTGGGCCCTTTTCCTGTTTTTCCCTGTGCACGACATCTCGGTATTTACCTGTGTAAATCAGCATGATGGGGTATGTACTTGAAGATGAATATTACATAGACAGCACCTTATTAATCATAGAGGGATGAGTGCTCCTCCCTGTCTTGGTACTTGTATATATTATCTGTGAAATGAAGGACTCCAGGCCTCCCTGCTGGGTGGCATTGGAATAAACAAATCCAGAGGAGAGAAGGTAGTATGCATGGGCATCTTCTGTGTGCCAGGCACCACTCCAGGTCCTCACGTGCATCATTTCACTGACACCCTCAGACAGCCCTGTTAGAAAACTCTTATGGGAGAGCAAGCTAGCTCAGGGGCAAGTGACTCGCCTAGGGGTCACCCAGCTGGAAAGCAGTTGACCCAAGTTCAAGCCCAGGATGCTGTGGGCTTGGGGGCAAGTCCATCCTTCCAGCCATCCATTGAGATTCCCCAGTGTGTTTGGAGAGTCCCCACGTCTGTCCCAGCACATCTCACATCTTGGTAAGAGAATTTCTTACCACATCAATAGACATTAACACAGCTTTCCCATTAGGAGAACGAGGTGAAACATCTGGTGGAACGGATGATGGCCCTGCAGACTGACATTGTGGACTTGCAGAGGAGCCCAATGGGCCGGAAGCAGGGGGGGACACTGGATGACCTGTGAGTACCAACTGGGGACCACATTGCCCTGGCACACACAAGCCTCACAGGAGCATTCGTGCTTGTGTGTGTGTTGGAGCCACCCTTGGAGGCTGTGTGGGACCAGTCTCTGCTAGTGCATGCTTGTCTGGGGGTCATCCTGACATGTCCCATAGATGAGCCAGGGCAAATCACCACCACTCTGAGCCTCAGTTTCCAAATCTGTTATGTAACAAGAAAAATGTTTGACCTCACAGAGTTGTGAGGATCAACTTAGTGCATTAGAGAAGGAGTTGGTCATCTGTAAATGCTGAAGAGGCAAGTTGCCTTTCTCATTGTTTCATATATCCCTGTTCCGTCTGCCCACCCTGGCCTAGGTGTGGCCCCAAGAGCAGAAAGTAGAACAGAGAAGAAAGAACCTGGCAGGCATGGGAGCTGGCACCTGGAAGCAGTTCACTCAAATCTTTGTCAGGTGTTTGGCATTGGCTCCAGAGGGGATGAGGTGTCCAGGCAGACCAGCCCTGCCTGAGGAAATAGCAGGTACCCTCTGGTGTGAGACAGAAGGGAACCAAGCTGGCTGGGTCAGTCTGTCAAGGGCTATGCTACTGTGAGCTCTTCAGTGGTCCCTGATGCTCTTACTAGGATTCTTAGGGTGAGAAATCTGGATGTAAGGAATTGGATTCAGTGTTTTCGCTGCTTATTTACGTCTCCATTGTGCTCTAGTTTTCAGATGAAAGCCTTCTTTTGAGAATGTCAGCCAGTCTCATCTGTGTTAAGGGGGCAATGGGATAGAGTTTGTGTCCATCTTTGGGCTTGGTTTTCAAGACAAAGTCATGTTCTCCAGGCTTGGGTCCAGCGACAGCACCCAGAATCCCTATTGTAGAAGCCAGTGGGGTTGGGTGGTGGGCAGGACTCAGAAGGACAGAGTGGAGACTCCTTTTCTTCAGATCTTCTCTCATGAAACCTTGGAGGTGTTTGAGTTCTGACACTGAGAGCGATCATTTGCTCACTGTACAGATATCACCTATGATATCACCAGAAATACTAGTCTTCTCCAGTCAAGAAAGACATAGTACCAGTCTTGTTTCTAAAAATCAGTAATTCTGCTGGCAGAATTAGCAGACCATGGCTTCAGATGTGCTTATTTGACCTCAAATCTAGACAGAACTTCTTTGTCTATTTTTTTTTTTTTTTTGAGTTGGAGTCTCACTCTGTTGCCCAGACTGGAGTGCAGTGGTCGCTCCTGGCCACTGCAGCCTCGACCCACTGGGCTCTAGCGATCCTTCCACCTCAGCCTTCTGAATTACAGGCACGCGCTACCATGCCCGGCTGATTTTTTTATTTTTTTTATTGTAGAGATGAGGTCTCGCCAAGTCACCCAGGTGGGTCTCGAACCCACGGGCTCAGACAGTCCACTCACCTCAGCCTCCCAAAGCGCAGGATTACAGGCTGAGCCACCGAGCCCGGCTTTCTTTGTCTATTTCAGAGAAGAGCAAGCAAGGGAGCTTTATAGGAGGCTGAGAGAGAAACCAAGAGGTGAGTGGGCTATGTGTCTGCCTGGCATTTGTCTCATCCGAGAGGCAGCTGTGCTATCCGCGGCTCCCTTGAGGCACTGTGCGCTGTCCCTCTCCAGACCAGCGGATAGAAGGGGACAGTCAGGAAATGGTCCGGCTGCTGCTCCAGGCAATTCAAGGCTTTGAGAAGAAAGTGCGAGTGATCTACACACAGCTCAGGTACATGCCCCATCCTGCTCTGGGAGGACAGGAAAAAGGCAGCAGGGCTGTATGTGAGGCCATTTGCCTCCCTCTACCCAGATTTGTGGGCCGCCTGACGGACCCTTCATCTGCATCTGCTGGTCTGGTTCACAGTTGCCAGGTCATGCCCTGCTTTCTCCAGCCTGGGTGCCAGTGCAGTTTGTCATGTGTGTTCTTCGCAGTAAGACTGTGGTTTGCAAGCAGAAGGCGCTCGAGCTGCTGCCCAAGGTGGAGGAGGTAGTGAGCCTCATGAATGAGGATGAGAAGACTGTGGTGCGGCTTCAGGAGAAGCGGCAGAAGGAGCTCTGGAACCTCCTGAAGATTGCATGTGTGAGTGAGCCTAGGGCAGTCCTGAACCCTCAGCCCACAGCCTTCTTGGTCTTTCCGTCTCCATGCTCCATCACTGTCATATTCTACCATGCGGAACACAGAGCCACTGGCAGCACTCAGCTGCCAAGTTTTCACATCTCTGCTCCGAGGTTTGGAGTGAAGGTTGCGGGCAGAGAAAGGACTTGTGCTTATTGTCTTTATGCCTGTGTTTAGTCTGTATTGCACTGTGATAAAGAAATTCCTTAGGCTGGGTAATTTATAAAGAAAAGAGGTTTATCTGGCTCACAGTTCTGCAAGATGTCAGCATCTGCTTCTGGTGATGTCACAGGAAACTTCCAGTTATGGCAGAAGGCAGAGAGAGAGCAGGCATGACACATGGCGAAGAGCAGTACCACGATGGGGAAAGAGGTTCCAGGCTTCTTAGAACAACCAGCTCTCACATGAAATAGTAGAGCGAGAACTCACTCATGACCGCAGGGAGAGCACTATGACATTCACAAGAGGCCTGCCCCCATGACCAGGCCCCACCTCCAACACTGGGGACCATATTTCTTTCTTTTTTTTTTTGAGTCACAGTCTCACTTTTTTACCCAGCCTGGAGAACAGTGGCATGCTCCCAGCCACTGCAGCCTTGACCTGCTAGGCTCAGGAGATTCATCTGCCTCAGCCTTCCAAGTAACTGGATCTACAGGCACACGCTACCATGCCCAGCTTATTTTTTGATTTATTGTAGAGATGAGGTCTTGTCAAGTTGCCTAGGCTGGTCTCGAATCCATGAGCTCTGGCAGTCCTCTCACCTCAGCCTCCCAAAGCACTGGGATTATAGGTGTGAGCCACTGTGCCCTGGCCTGAGGACCGATTTCAACCTGAGGTTTGGAGGAACAACACCAAACTGTGTCACTATATACTGTCCTTTGGCTACGGTAATAAATTACCACGAACTGAGTGACTTAAAACAACAGAAATTTACTTTCAGAGTTCTGGAAGCTAGAAGTTCACAACCCAGATGTTGGTAGGGCTGTGCTTCCACTGAGGACTCTTGGGAGAGAGTCCTTCCTAGCTCCAAGTGTTCCTTAGCATGCAACTGCACCACTTTAGTCTCTGTCTCCACGACCTCTGTTTCTCCTCTGGGTGTCTCTTACAAGAAAATCTGTCATTAGGTTTGGGTCCTGCCTGAATACTCTAGAATGTTCTCATCTCAGGATCCTTAATTATATCTGTAGAGACTTTTTCCAAATAAAGTCACATGCACAGGCTCCAGGAGTTACGATATGGACATACCTTTTTAGGGCTGCCAGTGTAGCTCTCTGTGGTGTGCATCAGCACAGCCTGACTTGCCCTCTGCATCTGCATGGCCTCAGTACTGTGATGCTCTGAGCACACCCCTCGGTGTTGCTGAGAATCCATTGGATGCCACTCAGGGAAAAAAGGAAAACAGACAAGGGCCAAGGAGGAGGAGGGCCAAGGAGGAGGAGATCCAGGCAAAACCCTGTTGTGGAAGTTGGGGCTGTGGGGACATGAGCCTGCCAGGAAGGTGCAGGAGTTCAGAAAGGGTGGGAGCGCCACAGGGAAAGATTGGGGAGGCAGCTGCTCATGGTGGAAGCAGAAGGGGATGGCGCATCAGGAGGTTCAGAGTGTCTAAGGCCAGGGGAATGGTCAGTGCCCTCTGCGTGAGTGATGGCCTGACCTCGGAAGGGCAAGTACGTGTTCTTCTGTAGGAAAGGCAGAAAAGGAGAGATGACAAAGTAGAGGAGATCCAAGGACAGGAAGGTGGAGGTATTCACAGTGATAGCCTGAACTGCCATCTCCATTCATTTGACATTTATTGAGTGCCGCTGAATGTATAGCAAGGTGGGAGAGGGGAAGCCATGAAGCCTGCTCCAGGGAGTCCTGATCTGATGAGGGGTACAGACAAGTACATGAGTGAGAGCAGTTTTGGGCAGGAAGGGCTAGGAAGCAGCACTTACACGAACTGCAGTTTCCACGAGGAGGAGGAATGTCAGCTGAAGTCTTGGAGGGGAAGGGACAGCCAGACCACTCCAAGGAGGTGTTCCAGCTGAGGATAAGGACACTCGAGGACAAAGACATTGCTGTGACGAGGCAAGGGGGCTGGGGATAATGGTATGCTCGAGAGGTATGCATGTTGCTGTGTGTGGGGAAGGGCGTCATGGAGCATGATGCAGGTGACACAGGACACACTTCACTTTCAGAACACAGAGGAAATATTGCAGGGTTTGTCTTTGTTTAACATTGAAGGAGCATAAGTGTGGGAGTAATATGGTCACACCTGGATTTTAGAGAATACTCTAGTGGCAGCTAGAGAGTAGATTCAAGCCCTTGGCAGATCTCAGCACCGAGAGCGGGGCTGCTTATCAGGGGCTAGAGTTGAGCAGTTCCCCGTGGTGCACAGGACAGGATCGCACAGGAGTTGGGATAGAGTCCTGACTATAAGAGTGCCATATGGTGCAGGATTGACCTGTCATGCCCACAACCTGCCACATAACCCCACCACCACACTCACAACCTCCCGCCACACTCACGGGTCTGGGGAAGAAGAGCAGGAGGCAGATAGCCGGGTCTTCCCATGGGGGATGGTTGACAAGGAAGGCACAGCCGGAGGACAAGGAACAGGCAGCAGCAGGCGTTTAGGTGGCTGATTGACATGTGGGCCTTGAAGTTTAGCTGGAGGGGAGGACGTGGTACCAAGAAGGTCCCATGGGGAGGGGGAAAGGTGCAAGGACTGCAGCACAGGAGGGGCCAGCAGTGGGGACATTGGGAAATGTGCGAGGCAGACAGACGAAAGTGGCTGGAGACTGGTGGGAGGGGTGCCCTGAGGACCAAGGAGGGCCCCAGCAGTGGCTGTGAACTGGGCTTGCAGCATGGGAGGCTCAGGCAGCTGGCGCTATAACCCTGTTGGTCATCAGACCTGGAGGTGTGGTGGCCACAGTAACCGGGAATCAGGACACCTGGTCTCTTCTCTGCTGCATCAGCAGATGCCTTTCACAGTCTCACAGCCTCGTGTGTCCATCTTCCACTTGGAAAAGAGAAGACGCCTTCCTTGTCTTTCCTTGTAAAAGTTCCTTGAGGAATCAAACTCACGAGATAAAGCCTGCAGACCAGCAAAGGTGCTCTGTCCCTGGACTCGGGTCATCCCTATAGCCCACCTGCCAGCATTGAAGCACTTGGGCCAAGATGCCACGTGCCAGCTGATTTCAGGTGGAGGCACTGACTGGCAGATGCTGAAATGCCTGCAGCATCCCATGGCCCACCACCGCATGAGAAACACTGAGTGTGAGCGCAAATGGGATTCCTCACTAGGCTCCCAATTGTACTTTGTTTCGGTTTTGTACTATAGAGCAAAGTCCGTGGTCCCGTCAGTGGAAGCCCAGATAGCATGCATGCCTGCCGCCTGAGCCAGCCTGGACAGCTGATGTCTCAGCCCTCCCCAGCCCCTGACAGCCTACCCGTGTCAGCCAAGAAGAGGTGAGTCCCGGCTGACAGCGCCAGGTGTGATGTTCAGGGCGCATCAGGAGACGTGAGATGGAACACATCTGTCATTAATAGACGTCTCACAGTTTTGCTGGGGTTTCTCTTTGTGGTAACTGCTAGACCTCATGGGTACACAAATGGTGTTCTGCTCTCATATTCCCTTGTCACTTACCAACTAGTACTCTGTCCAAGGATTGGATTATGACTTGCTAATTGCTTAGTGACAGAGTTGAAAGCACTGGTCAGTGCTTTCAGATACAGATCCTCAGGAGGGCCTGTCACCCTCCTGAGCCATTACCACCTCAGGCCACCAAGCTTCTGTTTTTCCTCCTTCCTTTTGTGCCTCTTACATTGTTCCTTGTCTCTGGCCACCACCCCCTCCTCCTGCTGGAGCCACTTGGCAGAGGTGTTAAGCAGAGCCATTCTGGGCAAGGTCTCTTGCCTCCTGTCTGTGACTGTCACCATGCCTGCCCCTACTAAATCAGTCTTCATCAAATGCCACTCTGTCCAAGTCATTTCTGGGTCTGAGTGAATGATGGCTTCTCACTCCACTCTAGCAGATCGGACCTGGGCTCAGGCACTCAGGACCGCCTCAGCATGCCCTTCAGGCAGGTCCACTCACTCTTCAGACCCCTGCCCAGTACTTAAAGCCCATCCAGGCCAGCAGCGGCAGATGCTGAGGTCCCACTCTCTGAACCAGACACTCAGGGCAAGGCCCCTCAGTCTGCACTGAGCAAGTCCTCCAGCTGGTTCTGGTGCACTAGCATGGCACCACTGCTCTGGCCACTCTTCAGGCCCTTCCCTGCCTCACTTCCATCTCCTTCAAAGCCTAGGCCATCCATGCATGATGGGTGCTCTCTTCTGTGGTTTGTTTGGGTTCAGTTCCCCAGCATTTACTCAGCACCTTCTCTATGTGGGGCCCTGTTGACTCCTGAAGGCAGATATCTAGGCAAAGGAGGTGGGTTCATGGATGAATGGGGCAGGGGAGAGGATGGAAGTGACTGATGATGGGTGCAAGGTTTCTTTTTGGGATGTTGAAAATGGTCTAAAACTAGGTATAGTGATGGTTGCCCAACTCTGTAAACATGCTAAAACCCTTGAATTATACACACTCAGTGGGTGAGCTATATGGTAAAAAGCTGCTTTTCTTTTTTGTTTTATTTTGAGTTGGAGTCTCACTCTTTTTTGCCCAGGCTGGAGTGCCATGGCATGCTCATGGCCACTGCAGCCTCAATCTGCTGAGCTTAGGCGATTCTTCCACCTCAGCCTTCCATGTAGCTGGAACTATAGACACATGCCACCACGCCCAGCAAGTTTTTTTGTGTGTGATTTATTGTAGAGACGAGGTCTCACCAAGTTGCCCAGGCTGGTCTTGAAACCCCAGCCTCAGGCAGTCTTCTCGCCTAGGCCTCCCAAAGTGCTGGGATTATAGGCTGAGCCACTGAGCCCACCCAAAAAGTTGCTTTTCAAAGTCTTGTTCTTGTCCTTTGGGAGTTTTTATCCTGCTGTGGTGTTTAATCATATGTGACCTTAGAGGTCATGTGCCTTTGTCGCCCTGTGGAACTGACCTTAAACCTAGCTAGAGGCTCTGTTGACAGGGCTTACACACGTGTGCTGAGTTCCTGCCATCAGAATGCCACGTTTTACGGGTGAAAGGAGTTCCAGGACGCTGTCTTCCCAAGTTTGGCATATTCCCTCTGATGACATCCTCAGAGCTCTGGAAAAGTTCACCTGGGAGTTCAGGTTTCTCTCATCTCTCCAATGTCTCAGAGCTGAGGTTAGGAAGGACAGATGGTTTATTATACTCGCCCTTTCTCACTGTGCCCAGTATACTGATAGGAAACAGGCACTCCTTAGAGAAAAGAGGTAAGTCAGGATAGATGATGTCAGTTCCCAGAACTTGCTTTTCAAGCGATCTCAAGGAACTTTGGAAAACTGGTAAATTACTTGGCCTGTTTTTTTCCATTTTAGCAATTGAAAAGCAGGTGATTTGGGGAATATCTTTAGATTTTGGCAGTTTGGAGGGAATGTAATTCAGTAAGTCAGAAAGTGTTTTTTTAACTTCTCATTTGTATTATAAACAGAGCTCTGCTTGCTTTTTCACATTTTTGAAAGTAGTGTTCCTGCCTGGATGTAGGGTTCTGAAAAATGCTTAACTAAGTGTGTGAACTCATTCGCCAGGGAGAGGGTGTTTTCAGGTAGTTGGGATGATTTTTTACATGGTCTAAAGCTCTCTAGCGTATTTTACAATAGCAGTATGAGCACTGATAAGTAGCGATGACCACTTTCTGATAATTTGGTCGTTTTCTTCAGTGAAGAGCTGGTGTCTGAAGCACACACTCTCTGCAGCCGCCTGGAGAGCGCTGTACAGGACGCCGTGAGGGAGCAGGACCGGAGTCTTATGGTAACAGTGTGAGAGCCCCACAGCCCATGTCCTTCTTTCCACAGCAAAAGAGAAGAGAAAATGGAAAGGCAGTTCAGTGTTACCCTTAGTCTCAGTGTATGGTCACACTTTTCTAGTCCATGTTCTTAGTTATTCATATTAATAACAATCGTGGTTAACAAATACCATATTGGCTGCTGACAAGTATGTTGTCTTATTAACCCTTGCAATACTTCCACTGGTGAAGAAGGTAACAGGGTCCCCACTTCTGGGCTGCTGCCAAACCCCTGTGTGTTGTGTGCAGGACTGCACTCTAGGGTAATTCAGGAGCCTACATGGACTGTGCTCAGGAGTAGTCCTGGTTATGGGAAACCAACCTGAAGCAAAACCAACCAAGACACAGATCCATTTACACAAAGCTGAAACTGCTGAGAGGGTCCCTAGTCATCCTCTTAGGTCTCCCCATGGTCCTCTCCTGTTAACTCCCTCCAACTTCCCTCAGTGTACAAATCTTGGAAGAATTGGAGGGGATGCCGCTGCTGATTGCAGTCATCACTCATTTAGCCAAGGGCTCTCCTCCAGCACACAGTCTCCTATGTCTGGCCACTCTGCTCCTCTTGGCACTCCATGTTTTGAGCATTTCACTGCTTGCTTGCACGCGTGTGAGGGGAAGGACGTGATGAGGCTGTAAGTCGATGACTAAGGTGAGCTCTGGGTGCCACCCATCCACAGCGAGCCCGTCAGTCTCTGCTGTGAGCCACACGTGGTCCCAAAGTTGCCTTTCTAGTTTCTAGTCACAGGATCTCAGGGATGCTTAGCCAATCCCAAGAAAAGGTCATGTGAGGTATTGGAGACTAGCTTAGTTCAGGGTGTTCTGCAGTAATGAGACTGCTACTAATTAAAGGGTTTAAACATGCTTCTGCATTGGGCTGAATGAAGGAAGAGCAGCCTGAGGTGTGTGGTGGCTGTTGTCCTTTAACACATCTGTCGACTTTCAGGCCCTAGACTGGAGCTGGCTACAAACAGAGGAGGAAGAGCCCAGCACTCTGGAGCAGGCCTCATGACATGGGGAGCCTCGACCCCCCCAACGTGGGGCAGCCCAGAGCAGGCCATGTGACATGGGCCATCATCTGGCGTGGCTCTCCCACAGTGGCTTTTGCTTCAGGGATGTCCCAGCAGCCTCTGGCACCCAGATGGAGCTCTCACTTTCCCAGCCGCTGTGATGTTCATCCTGGACCCAGGGCAAGGCCCTCAACCAGCACTGCCGGCACCCTGTCTGTACACTAGAAATCCTCCATCTTGGAATCCAACAAATGTTGACACCAGTCACCAGTGTTGAGGGAAACAGTCACAGCGGCTACTTCTGCTGCTCTGAAAAAAAGTGCCCAAAGTACGGTTTGCCACACAGATGACTGTACAGTATCTAACTTGAATCTCTCAGGCCAGAGTCTGAACAGGACTTGGTGCCAGCCTGTCCCCTTCTGACCTCCAGGGGCCCTGATGGCCTGTCCTCTCTCACCTTTCAGCTGGTGTTTCATCTGGATTGGGCTTCTCCATAGCAGACATTTTAATTATAGGTTTGGCCTGGCCCTGGCCTCTCTTCCTCTTTTCATTTCATTGCTGCAAAAATTATATTTTTACCTACTACTTTGGTGGTTGTCCTCCTTCTGGCAAAGTTGTACTGAGTGCCAAGTTCCTCCTGTCCATAGTCCTTTCAAGCCATGGAGTGACTCACTATAGCCAGGACAGAAAGGCTGCTGCCTTCCTTTGAGTCCCAACGAGTACCTGGGAGTGAGTCATCATAGAGAAGGAAAGAGGGAATGGGTCTCTGTCAACTGCTGGCCCACTGGCTACAGTGCTCACACCTCACTCTGACTTGGACACATTTGCGTGTGGTGGTGGGCCGGGGTGTTCCTGTCTCACACAGCATCTAGCAGTATTATTAAGCTGATTTAATTTTAAATAGTCTATATTTTGTAACATGACTCAAACACATTGGCCTCCACAATCCAGTTTCATGGTACCTGCGGTTGGGAATTCTGAACTAAAATAATGAGAAATTTTATACAACTGACTAGTGCCTGGATTATAATAGTACAGAAGCACTGCTGTTTCACTGTCCTGGATCTTTTACATAAAAGCAAGTTGGAATAGGAGAATTCCACAAAATGATTTTCATGGACATAGAACGAGACATTCATTCCATAGTCAGGTGAGCTTAGTGCACATTTCATGATTTAATTGCTTCTTGGAGATTCACATTGTACACCTGTAAAGTATCTGAAATGTTTTAGAATAAAGAAACTGGTTTAACTTTGTATAAATCCACTGTTCACCAAATGTCATTTGACCATAGAACCCTTTCTCCCCTGTGTGTGTGTGTGTGTGTGTGTGTGTGTGTGTAATATCCCAAGGAACTAGAGTTTGATAAAGCATGATTTTGGAAACCCTAGCAAGGGACATAGAGAGAAATAAGACTTGCAAGGCTGGGATGGAGTCAGACTAGAGAGGGAATGGATGCTGGGCTGAGGCCATGGACTTGCTTTATAGGCAATGAGAGTCACTACAGAATTTTATCCAGGAAAATGTCAACCAAAGCAGCGGCTTAAAAAGTGTATGTCAGCCGGGAGCAGTGGCTCATGCCTGTAATCCCAACACTTTGGAAGGCCAAGGCGAGAGGATTGCCTGAGCCCATGGATTCAAGACCAACTAGGCAGCTTGACAAGACTTCGTCTCTACAATAAACCAAAAAATTAGCCAGTTGTGGTGGTGCACACCTGTAGTTCCAGCTTACTCGGAAGGTTGAGGCGGAAGGATCGCCTGAGCCCAACAGGTCAAGGCTGTGGTGGCCGTGAGTGTGCCATTGCACTCTAACCTGGGTGACAAAGTGAGACTCCAACTAAAAAATAAATAAAAATAAAAAGCATATGTCTGGAACATTCTAATTGAAAAAAAAGAAAACCCGGGAATTAGGTGCGCTTTTCCCTTTCAATGCAGCTGGAATCCTTGGTCATATAAACACATTTCAGAAGACTCTGAAAGTCTGAGGTAAGAAGGAAGAAAGAAGGGGCTTTGCGGTCTGCAGAATGCCTTTGGTAATTAATCCCTGGGTTTTCTTTCGGTCTTATGTATCCAGATTTGGATGCTGGAGAAGCTGACCAATGGACACAGACATAAAAGCCCCATGAAAAGCCTCTCTCTTGTATTAGTTCCTTGGCCTGCCATAACAAATGACCACAGATTGGGTAGCATTGGGCAACAGAAACTTACTCTCTCACAGTTCTAGAGGCCAGCAGTGTGAAACTAAGATGTCAACAGGAATGCATCACTTCTGAAGGTCCTAGGGAGATTGTTCCTTGCCTCTTCTATCTTCTGGTAGCTTCGGGCAGTCCTTGACTTGTGGCTGCATCTCTGCCACAGGGTCATATAACTAGCTAGCTTTGTCAGATCTCTCCTGTGTGTCTTGTATAAGAGCACTTGGCGAAACCTCATCTCCACAATAAATAAAAAAAATAAGCCAGGCGTGGTAGTGCGCGCCTGTAGTTCCAGCTACTTGGAAGGATGAGGCGGAAGGATCTACGGAGCCCAGCAGGTCGAGGCTACGGTGGCCGGGAGCGGCCACTGCACTCCAATCTGAGCAACAGAGTGAAACTCCAACTCAAAAAAAAGCACTTACTGAATTTAGGGCCAATTTGAAAGATCTAGGATAAGCACTTCTCAGGAATTTTAGTGTAATCACATATATTGCTGTATGAGGTAATCCAGGTTCTGGGGATTAGGAAGTGGACAGATTTGGGGGACCACCATTCAACCCTCTACCATCCACACACTGGAACCCCAGATTCATAAATAAATCCATTTATTCACCCAACATCCCCCAATGTCTTAACCCTTAGAGCATAAATTCTGAGACAATAATCTCATAAATACTAGTTCAAAAGTCCTGAATCCTGAACCTCATCATCTAAAGCAGGTGTGGATGAGACTGAGCATGATTCATCCTAGTATAAAATTCCTCCATCTGTGGACTTGTGAAACTAGAAAACAAGTTATGTGTTTCCAAAATACGATGGTGGAATAAAGCACATGATCGATGTTCCTATTCCAAAAGGGAAGATTGGAAAGAATGAGAGTCACCCAGCTTTATTTATTTATTTATTTATTATCTTTCTTTTTGATCTATTGTAGAGATGAGGTCTCACCAAGTTGCCCAGGCTGGTCTCGAACACCTGGACTCAGGTAATCCTCTCACCTCAGACTCCCGAAGTGCTGGAATCATAGATGTGAGCCACTGCACCTGGCTCAGATCTACATTTCTTTTTTTTTATTTTTATTTATTTTTTATTATGAACTTGTGGGGTACAGTTAAGGGTTAGGTATACAATTGCGTTTCATTCAGGCACCCTGTTGATATGGGGTGTTTCCCCATTCCCAGACAGATATTTGCTACTGTTAATCCCATCTCCCTACCCCCCCATAGTTTCCCAGTACTGTCAGCCATTTTCTTATAGTATTGCATTGGATGTTTAAGGTCCATTATATGAGTGAGAACATGTGATACTCGGATCTTTGTTTCTGTGAGAGGTCACTCAGTATTATAGACTCTAGTTCCATCCAGGTTGCTGCGAAATTCATGATTTTGTTCTTTTTTATGGCTGCGTAGTATTCCATCGTGTATATGTACCACATTTTTAAAATTCAGTCCTCTTTTGACGGGCAGCATGGTTGTTTCCAGGGTCTTGCTATTGTGAACAATGCTGCGATAAACATGCGTGTGCAGGTATCTTTTTTTATAGAGTGATTTGTGTTCTTCAGGATATATTCCCAGTAGGGGGATTGCAGGGTCATATGGGAGGTTGGTATTTAGGTTGGCTTTTAGGAATCGCCACACTGCTTTCCACAGAGGTTGCACTAGTTTACACTCCCATCAACAGTGTAGAAGTGTTCCCTTTTCGCCACACCCTCTCCAGCAGCTGTTATTTTTTGACTTGTTGATAATTGCCATTCTGACTGGGATTAAGTGGTA